>NW_027517323.1:0-45411 GCF_048772815.1 Callospermophilus lateralis
TGTTAAGTTTCAAAGAGCTACTACAATCCATGTTGGATTTAGAGTTCCAAATTCATCTATCTATATAGGAGAGAACAGAGAAACCTAAATATAAAAACTGCTACTGTAGACGAACGCTTCAACCTAGAAGAACAAAATTTGGGCAGCCAAGTGGGATTTCTGTACTGATCATTACCACCAAGTGTCTTCAAGATTGGGTGAAAAAATATTTGCTGGTATTTCGGAAACTTGTAATTTCTTAGAAGCTTGGCAAACTCTCTCAATGAAAGTGCTTTTCCACAGTCTGTGCCTAGGGCTACTTGAAGAGGAAACAAACCATAGAGACAAAAATGAGAACTCCTTTATTTTGTCAAGTTTCAAAGAGCTACTACAAACCATGCTGGATTTAGAGTTCCAAATTCATATATCTATATAGGAGAGAACAGAGGGAAACCTAAATATAAAAAATTCTACTGTAGGCGAACGCTTCAACCTAGAAGAACACAATTTGGTGAGCCAAGTGGGATTTGTGTACTGATCATTAGCAACCAGTATCATCAAGATTGGGTGAAAAAATATTTGCTGGTATTTCGGAAACTCGTTATTTCTTAGAAGCTTGGCATAACCTCTCAATGAAAGTAGTTTTCCACAGTCTGTGCCTAGGGTAACTTGAAGAGGAAAAAAACCATAGGGACAAAACTCAGAACTCCTTTATTTTGTCAAGTTTCAAAGAGCTACTAAAAACCATGTTGGATTTAGAGTTCCAAATTCATCTATCTATATATGAGAGAACAGAGTGAAACCTAAATATAAAAACTGCTATTGTAGACGAACGCTTCAACCTAGAAGAACAAAATTTTGTGAGCCAAGTGGGATCTGTGTACTGATCATTATCAACAAGTATCATCAAGATTGCGTGAAAAAATATTTGCTGGTATTTCGGAAACTCGTTATTTCTTAGAAGCTTGGCAACCCCTCTCAATGAAAGTGCTTTTCGACAGTCTGTGCCTAGGGCTACTTGAAGAGGAAACAAACCATAGAGACAAAACTGAGAACTCCTTTATTTTGTCAAGTTTCAAAGAGCTACTACAATCCATGTTGGATTTAGAGTTCCAAATTCATCTATCTATACAGGAGAGAACATAGTGAAACCTAAATATAAAAACTGCTACTGTAGACGAACGCTTCAACCTAGAAGAACAAAATATGGTGAGCCAAGTGGGACTTGTGTACTGATCATTACCACCAAGTATCATCAAGATTGGGTGAAAAATATTTGCTGGTATTTTGGAAACTCGTTATTTCGTAGAAGCTTGGCAACCCATCTCAATGAAAGTGTTTCCACAGTCTGTGCCTAGGGCTACTTGAAGAGGAAACAAACCATAGAGACAAAACTGAGAACTCCTTTATTTTGTCAAGTTTCAAAGAGCTACTACAATCCATGTTGGATTTAGAGTTCCAAATTCATCTATCTATATAGGAGAGAAGAGAGAGAAACCTACATATAAAACCTGCTACTGTAGACGAACGCTTCAACCTAGAAGAATAAAATTTGGTGAGCCAAGTGATATTGTGTACTGATCATTAGCAACAAGTATCATCAAGATTGGGTGAAAAAATATTTGCTGGTATTTCGGAAACTCGTTATTTCTTAGAAGCTTGGCAACCCCTCTCAACGAAAGTGCTTTTCCACAATCTGTGCCTAGGGCTACTTGAAGAGGAAACAAACCATAGAGACAAAACTGAGAACTCCTTTATTTTGTCAAGTTTCAAAGAGCTACTAAAACCCATGTTGGATTTAGAGTTCCAGATTCATATATCTATATAGGAGAGAACAGAGGGAAACCTAAATATAAAAACTGCTACTGTAGGCGAACGCTTCAACCTAGAAGAACAAAATTTGGTGAGCCAAGTGGGATTTGTGTACTGATCATTAGCAACAAGTATCATCAAGATTGGGTGAAAAAATATTTGCTGGTATTTCGGAAAAATCGTTAATTCTTAGAAGCTTGGCAACCCCTCTCAATGAAAGTGCTTTTCCACAGTCTGTGCCTAGGGCTACATGAAGAGGAAACAAACCAAAGAGACAAAACTCAGAACTACTTTATTTTGTCAAGTTTCAAAGAGCTACTACAAGTCATGTTGGATTTAGGTTCCCAATTCATCTATCTATATATGAGACAACAGAGTGAAACCTAAATATAAAACGGCTACTGTAGACGAACGCTTCAACCTAGAAGAACAAAATTTGGGGAGCCAAGTGGGTACTGTGTACTGATCATTACCACCAAGTATCATCAAGATTGGGTGAAAAAATATTTGCTGATATTTCGGAAACTCGTTATTTCTTAGAAGCTTGGCAACCCCTCTCAATGAAAGTGGTTTTCCACAGTCTGTGCCTAGGGCTACTTGAAGAGGAAACAAACCATAGAGACAAAAATGAGAACTCCTTTATTTTGTCAAGTTTCAAAGAGCTACTACAAACCATGCTGGATTTAGAGTTCCAAATTCATATATCTATATAGGAGAGAACAGAGGGAAACTAAATATAAAAAATTCTACTGTAGGCGAATGCTTCAACCTAGAAGAACACAATTTGGTGAGCCAAGTGGGATTTGTGTACTGATCATTAGCAACCAGTATCATCAAGATTGGGTGAAAAAATATTTGCTGGTATTTCGGAAACTCGTTATTCTTAGAAGCTTGGCATAACCTCTCAATGAAAGTAGTTTTCCACAGTCTGTGCCTAGGGTAACTTGAAGAGGAAAAAAACCATAGGGACAAAACTCAGAAACTCCTTTATTTTGTCCAAGTTTCAAAGAGCTACTAAAAACCATGTTGGATTTAGAGTTCCAAATTCATCTATCTATATATGAGAGAACAGAGTGAAACCTAAATATAAAAACTGCGATTGTAGAGGAACGCTTCAACCTAGAAGCACAAAATTTTGTGAGCCAAGTGGGATCTGTGTACTGATCATTATCAACAAGTATCATCAAGATTGCGTGAAAAAATATTTGCTGGTATTTCGGAAACTCGTTATTTCTTAGAAGCTTGGCAAACCCCTCTCATGAAAGTGCTTTTCGACAGTCTGTGCCTAGGGCTACTTGAAGAGGAAACAAACCATAGAGACAAAACTGAGAACTCCTTTATTTTGTCAAGTTCAAAGAGCTACTACAATCCATGTTGGATTTAGAGTTCCAAATTCAATCTATCTATACAGGAGAGAACATAGTGAAACTAAATATAAAAACTGCTACTGTAGACGAACGCTCAAAACTAGAAGAACAAAATATGGTGAGCCAAGTGGGACTTGTGTACTGATCATTACACCAAGTATCATCAAGATTGGGTGAAAAATATTTGCTGGTATTTTGGAAACTCGTTATTTCGTAGAAGCTTGGCAACCCATCTCAATGAAAGTGTTTCACAGTCTGTGCCTAGGGCTACTTGAAGAGGAAACAAACCATAGAGACAAAACTGAGAACTCCTTTATTTTGTCAAGTTTCAAAGAGCTACTACAATCCATGTGGATTTAGAGTTCCAAATTCATCTATCTAATAGGAGAGGAAGAGAGAGAAACCTACATATAAAACCTGCTACTGTAGACGAACGCTTCAACCTAGAAGAATAAAATTTGGTGAGCCAAGTGATATTGTGTACTGATCATTAGCAACAAGTATCATCAAGATTGGGTGAAGAAATATTTGCTGGTATTTCGGAAAATCGTTATTTCTTAGAAGCTTGGCAACCCCTCTCAACGAAAGTGCTTTTCCACAATCTGTGCCTAGGGCTACTTGAAGAGGAAACAAACCATAGAGACAAAACTGAGAACTCCTTTATTTTGTCAAGTTTCAAAGAGCTACTAAAAACCATGTTGGATTTAGAGTTCCAGATTCATATATCTATATAGGAGAGAACAGAGGGAAACCTAAATATAAAAACTGGTACTGTAGGCGCACGCTTCAACCTAGAAGAACAAAATTTGGTGAGCCAAGTGGGATTTGTGTACTGATCATTAGCAACAGTATCATCAGATTGGGTGAAAAAATATTTGCTGGTATTTCGGAAAAATCGTTAATTCTTAGAAGCTTGGCAACCCCTCTCAATGAAAGTGCTTTTCCACAGTCTGTGCCTAGGGCTACATGAAGAGGAAACAAACCAAAAAGAGACAAAACTAGAACTACTTTATTTTGTCAAGTTTCAATGAGCTACTACAAGTCATGTTGGATTTAGAGTTCCCAATTCATCTATCTATATATGAGACAACAGAGTGAAACCTAAATATAAAAACGGCATACTGTAGACGAACGCTTCAACTAGAAGAACAAAATTTGGGAGCCAAGTGGGTACTGTGTACTGATCATTACCACCAAGTATCATCAAGATTGGGTGAAAAAATATTTGCTGATATTTCGGAAACTCGTTATTTCTTAGAAGCTTGGCAACCCCTCTCAATGAAAGTGGTTTTCCACAGTCTGTGCCTAGGGCTACTTGAAGAGAACAAACCATAGAGACAAAAATGAGAACTCCTTTATTTTGTCAAGTTTCAAAGAGCTACTACAAACCATGCTGGATTTAGAGTTCCAAATTCATATATCCTATATAGGAGAGAACAGAGGGAAACCTAAATATAAAAAATTCTACTGTAGGCGAATGCTTCAACCTAGAAGAACACAATTTGGTGAGCCAAGTGGGATTTGTGTACTGATCATTAGCAACCAGTATCATCAAGATTGGGTGAAAAAATATTGCTGGTATTTCGGAAACTCGTTATTTCTTAGAAGCTTGGCATAACCTCTCAATGAAAGTAGTTTTCCACAGTCTGTGCCTAGGGTAACTTGAAGAGGAAAAAAACATAGGACAAAACTCAGAACTCCTTTATTTTGTCAAGTTTCAAAGAGCTACTAAAAACCATGTTGGATTTAGAGTTCCAAATTCATCTATCTATATATGAGAGAACAGAGTGAAACCTAAATATAAAAACTGCGATTGTAGAGGAACGCTTCAACCTAGAAGCACAAAATTTTGTGAGCCAGTGGGATCTGTGTACTGATCATTATCAACAAGTATCATCAAGATTGCGTGAAAAAATATTTGCTGGTATTTCGGAAACTCGTTATTTCTTAGAAGCTTGGCAACCCCTCTCAATGAAAGTGCTTTTCGACAGTCTGTGCCTAGGGCTACTTGAAGAGGAAACAAACCATAGAGACAAAACTGAGAACTCCTTTATTTTGTCAAGTTTCAAAGAGCTACTACAATCCATGTTGGATTTAGAGTTCCAAATTCATCTATCTATACAGGAGAGAACATAGTGAAACCTAAATATAAAAACTGCTACTGTAGACGAACGCTTCAACCTAGAAGAACAAAATATGGTGAGCCAAGTGGGACTTGTGTACTGATCATTACCACCAAGTATCATCAAGATTGGGTGAAAAATATTTGCTGGTATTTTGGAAACTCGTTATTTCGTAGAAGCTTGGCAACCCATCTCAATGAAAGTGTTTCCACAGTCTGTGCCTAGGGCTACTTGAAGAGGAAACAAACCATAGAGACAAAACTGAGAACTCCTTTATTTTGTCAAGTTTCAAAGAGCTACTACAATCCATGTTGGATTTAGAGTTCCAAATTCATCTATCTATATAGGAGAGAAGAGAGAGAAACCTACATATAAAACCTGCTACTGTAGACGAACGCTTCAACCTAGAAGAATAAAATTTGGTGAGCCAAGTGATATTGTGTACTGATCATTAGCAACAAGTATCATCAAGATTGGGTGAAGAAATATTTGCTGGTATTTCGGAAAATCGTTATTTCTTAGAAGCTTGGCAACCCCTCTCAACGAAAGTGCTTTTCCACAATCTGTGCCTAGGGCTACTTGAAGAGGAAACAAACCATAGAGACAAAACTGAGAACTCCTTTATTTTGTCAAGTTTCAAAGAGCTACTAAAAACCATGTTGGATTTAGAGTTCCAGATTCATATATCTATATAGGAGAGAACAGAGGGAAACCTAAATATAAAAACTGGTACTGTAGGCGCACGCTTCAACCTAGAAGAACAAAATTTGGTGAGCCAAGTGGGATTTGTGTACTGATCATTAGCAACAAGTATCATCAAGATTGGGTGAAAAAATATTTGCTGGTATTTCGGAAAATCGTTAATTCTTAGAAGCTTGGCAACCCCTCTCAATGAAAGTGCTTTTCCACAGTCTGTGCCTAGGGCTACATGAAGAGGAAACAAACCAAAGAGACAAAACTCAGAACTACTTTATTTTGTCAAGTTTCAAAGAGCTACTACAAGTCATGTTGGATTTAGAGTTCCCAATTCATCTATCTATATATGAGACAACAGAGTGAAACCTAAATATAAAAACGGCTACTGTAGACGAACGCTTCAACCTAGAAGAACAAAATTTGGGGAGCCAAGTGGGTACTGTGTACTGATCATTACCACCAAGTATCATCAAGATTGGGTGAAAAAATATTTGCTGATATTTCGGAAACTCGTTATTTCTTAGAAGCTTGGCAACCCCTCTCAATGAAAGTGGTTTTCCACAGTCTGTGCCTAGGGCTACTTGAAGAGGAAACAAACCATAGAGACAAAACTGAGAACTCCTTTATTTTGTCAAGTTTCAAAGAGCTACTACCAACTATATTGGATTTAGAGTTCCAAATTCATCTGTCTATATAGGAGAGAACAGAGTGAAACCTAAATATAAAAACTGCTACTGTAGACGAACGCTTAAACCTAGAAGAACAAAATTTGTTGAGCCAAGTGGGATTTGTGTACTTGTCATTACCACCACGTACCATCAAGATTGGGTGAAAAAATATTTGCTGGTATTTCGGAAAATCATAATTTCTTGGAAGCTTTGCAATGCCTTTCAATGAAAGTGCTTTTCCACAATCTCTGCTTAGGGCTTCTTGAAGAGGAAACAAACCATAGAGAAAATACTGAGAACTTCCTTATTTTGTCAAGTTTCAAAGAGCTACTACAAACCATGTTGGATTTGGAGTTCCAAATTTATCTATCTATATAGGAGAGAACAGAGGGAAACGTAAATATAAAAATTGCTACTGTAGACCAACGCTTCAACCGAGAAGAACCAAATTTGGTGAGCCAAGTGGGATTTGTGTACTTGTCCTTACCACCAAGTATCATCAAGATTGGTTGAAAAAAATATTTGCTGGTATTTCGGAAACTCGTTATTTCTTAGAAGCTTGGCAACCATTCTCAATGAAAGTGCTTTTCCACAGTCTGCGCCTAGGGCTACTTGAAGAGGAAACAAACCATAGAGACAAAACTCAGAACTCCTTTATTTTGTCAAGTTTCAAAGAGCTACTACAAACCATGTTGGATTTAGAGTTCCAAATTCATCTATCTATATATGAGACAACAGAGTGAAACCTAAATATAAAAACGGCTACTGTAGACGAACGCTTCAACCTAGAAGAACAAAATTTGGTGAGCCAAGTGGGTACTGTGTACTGATCATTACTACCAAGTATCATCAAGATTGGTGAAAAAATATTTGCTGATATTTCGGAAACTCGTTATTTATTAGAAGCTTGGCAACCCTTCTCAATGAAAGTGGTTTTCCACAGTCTGTGCCTAGGGCTACTTGAAGAGGAAACAAACCATAGAGACAAAACTCAGAACTCTTTATTTTGTCAAGTTTCAAAGAGCTACTACAAACCATGTTGGATTTAGAGTTCCAAATTCATATATCTATATATGAGACAACAGAGTGAAACCTAAATATAAAAACTGCTACTGTAGACGAACGCTTCAACCTAGAAGAACAAAATTTGGTGAGCCAAGTGGGTACTGTGTACTGATCATTACTACCAAGTATCATCAAGATTGGTGAAAAAATATTTGCTGATATTTCGGAAACTCGTTATTTCTTAGAAGCTTGGCAACCCTTCTCAATGAAAGTGGTTTTCCACAGTCTGTGCCTAGGGCTACTTGAAGAGGAAACAAACCATAGAGACAAAACTCAGAACTCTTTATTTTGTCAAGTTTCAAAGAGCTACTACAAACCATGTTCGATTTAGAGTTCCAAATTCATCTATCTATATATGAGAGAACAGAGTGAAACCTAAATATAAAAACTGCTACTGTAGACGAACGCTTCAACCTAGAAGAACAAAATTTGGTGAGCCAAGTGGGATTTGTGTACTGATCATTAGCAACAAGTATCATCAAGATTGGGTGAAAAAATATTTGCTGGTATTTCGGAAAATCGTTAATTCTTAGAAGCTTGGCAACCCCTCTCAATGAAAGTGCTTTTCCACAGTCTTTGCCTAGGGCTACATGAAGAGGAAACAAACCAAAGAGACAAAACTCAGAACTACTTTATTTTGTCAAGTTTCCAAGAGCTACTACAAGTCATGTTGGATTCAGAGTTCCCAATTCATCTATCTATATATGAGACAACAGAGTGAAACCTAAATATAAAAACGGCTACTGTAGACGAACGCTTCAACCTAGAAGAACAAAATTTGGTGAGCCAAGTGGGTACTGTGTACTGATCATTACCACCAAGTATCATCATGATTGGGTGAAAAAATATTTGCTGATATTTCGGAAACTCGTTATTTCTTAGAAGCTTGGCAACCCCTCTCAATGAATGTGGTTTTCCACAGTCTGTGTCTAGGGCTACTTGAAGAGGAAACAAACCATAGAGACAAAACTGAGAACTCCTTTATTTTGTCAAGTTTCAAAGAGCTACTACCAACCATATTGGATTTAGAGTTCCAAATTCATCTGTCTATATAGGAGAGAACAGAGTGAAACCTAAATATAAAAACTGCTACTGTAGACGAACGCTTAAACCTAGAAGATCAAAATTTGTTGAGCCAAGTGGGATTTGTGTACTTGTCATACCACCACGTACCATCAAGATTGGGTGAAAAAATATTTGCTGGTATGTCGGAAAATCATAATTTCTTGGAAGCTTTGCAATGCCTTTCAATGAAAGTGCTTTTCCACAATCTCTGCTTAGGGCTTCTTGAAGAGGAAACAAACCATAGAGAAAATACTGAGAACTTCCTTATTTTGTCAAGTTTGAAAGAGCTACTACAAACCATGTTGGATTTGGAGTTCCAAATTTATCTATCTATATAGGAGAGAACAGAGGGAAACGTAAATATAAAAATTGCTACTGTAGACCAACGCTTCAACCGAGAAGAACCAAATTTGGTGAGCCAAGTGGGATTTGTGTACTTGTCCTTACCACCAAGTATCATCAAGATTGGTTGAAAAAAATATTTGCTGGTATTTCGGAAACTCGTTATTTCTTAGAAGCTTGGCAACCATTCTCAATGAAAGTGCTTTTCCACAGTCTGCGCCTAGGGCTACTTGAAGAGGAAACAAACCATAGGGACAAAACTCAGAACTCCTTTATTTTGTCAAGTTGCAAAGAGCTACTACAAACCATGTTGGATTTAGAGTTCCAAATTCATCTATCTATATATGAGACAACAGAGTGAAACCTAAATATAAAAACGGCTACTGTAGACGAACGCTTCAACCTAGAAGAACAAAATTTGGTGAGCCAAGTGGGTACTGTGTACTGATCATTACTACCAAGTATCATCAAGATTGGTGAAAAAATATTTGCTGGTATTTCGGAAACTCGTTATTTCTTAGAAGCTTGGCAACCCCTCTCAATGAAAGTGGTTTTCCACAGTCTGTGCCTAGGGCTACTTGAAGAGGAAACAAACCATAGAGTCAAAACTCAGAACTCTTTATTTTGTCAAGTTTCAAAGAGCTACTACAAACCATGTTCGATTTAGAGTTCCAAATTCATCTATCTATATATGAGAGAACAGAGTGAAACCTAAATATAAAAACTGCTATTGTAGACGAACGCTTCAACCTAGAAGCACAAAATTTTGTGAGCCAAGTGGGATCTGTGTACTGATCATTATCAACAAGTATCATCAAGATTGCGTGAAAAAATATTTGCTGGTATTTCGGAAACTCGTTATTTCTTAGAAGCTTGGCAACCCCTCTCAATGAAAGTGCTTTTCAACAGTCTGTGCCTAGGGCTACTTGAAGAGGAAACAAACCATAGAGAAAAAACTGAGAACTCCTTTATTTTGTCAAGTTTCAAAGAGCTACTACAATCCATGTTGGATTTAGAGTTCCAAATTCATCTATCTATACAGGAGAGAACATAGTGAAACCTAAATATAAAAACTGCTACTGTAGACGAACGCTTCAACCTAGAAGAACAAAATATGGTGAGCCAAGTGGGACTTGTGTACTGATCATTACCACCAAGTATCATCAAGATTGGGTGAAAAATATTTGCTGGTATTTTGGAAACTCGTTATTTCGTAGAAGCTTGGCAACCCATCTCAATGAAAGTGTTTCCACAGTCTGTGCCTAGGGCTACTTGAAGAGGAAACAAACCATAGAGACAAAACTGAGAACTCCTTTATTTTGTCAAGTTTCAAAGAGCTACTACAATCCATGTTGGATTTAGAGTTCCAAATTCATCTATCTATATAGGAGAGAAGAGAGAGAAACCTACATATAAAACCTGCTACTGTAGACGAACGCTTCAACCTAGAAGAATAAAATTTGGTGAGCCAAGTGATATTGTGTACTGATCATTAGCAACAAGTATCATCAAGATTGGGTGAAGAAATATTTGCTGGTATTTCGGAAACTCGTTATTTCTTAGAAGCTTGGCAACCCCTCTCAACGAAAGTGCTTTTCCACAATCTGTGCCTAGGGCTACTTGAAGAGGAAACAAACAATAGAGACAAAACTGAGAACTCCTTTATTTTGTCACGTTTCAAAGAGCTACTAAAACCCATGTTGGATTTAGAGTTCCAGATTCATATATCTATATAGGAGAGAACAGAGGGAAACCTAAATATAAAAACTGCTACTGTAGGCGAACGCTTCAACCTAGAAGAACAAAATTTGGTGAGCCAAGTGGGATTTGTGTACTGATCATTAGCAACAAGTATCATCAAGATTGGGTGAAAAAATATTTGCTGGTATTTCGGAAAATCGTTAATTCTTAGAAGCTTGGCAACCCCTCTCAATGAAAGTGCTTTTCCTCAGTCTGTGCCTAGGGCTACATGAAGAGGAAACAAACCAAAGAGACAAAACTCAGAACTACTTTATTTTGTCAAGTTTCCAAGAGCTACCTCAAGTCATGTTGGATTCAGAGTTCCCAATTCATCTATCTATATATGAGACAACAGAGTGAAACCTAAATATAAAAACGGCTACTGTAGACGAACGCTTCAACCTAGAAGAACAAAATTTGGTGAGCCAAGTGGGTACTGTGTACTGATCATTACTACCAAGTATCATCAAGATTGGTGAAAAAATATTTGCTGATATTTCGGAAACTCGTTATTTCTTAGAAGCTTGGCAACCCCTCTCAATGAAAGTGGTTTTCCACAGTCTGTGCCTAGGGCTACTTGAAGAGGAAACAAACCATAGAGACAAAACTCAGAACTCTTTATTTTGTCAAGTTTCAAAGAGCTACTACAAACCATGTTCGATTTAGAGTTCCAAATTCATCTATCTATATATGAGAGAACAGAGTGAAACCTAAATATAAAAACTGCTATTGTAGACGAACGCTTCAACCTAGAAGAACAAAATTTTGTGAGCCAAGTGGGATCTGTGTACTGATCATTATCAACAAGTATCATCAAGATTGCGTGAAAAAATATTTGCTGGTATTTCGGAAACTCGTTATTTCTTAGAAGCTTGGCAACCCCTCTCAATGAAAGTGCTTTTCGACAGTCTGTGCCTAGGGCTACTTGAAGAGGAAACAAACCATAGAGACAAAACTGAGAACTCCTTTATTTTGTGAAGTTTCAAAGAGCTACTACAAACCATGTTCGATTTAGAGTTCCAAATTCATCTATCTATATATGAGAGAACAGAGTGAAACCTAAATATAAAAACTGCTACTGTAGACGAACGCTTCAACCTAGAAGAACAAAATTTTGTGAGCCAAGTGGGATCTGTGTACTGATCATTATCAACAAGTATCATCAAGATTGCGTGAAAAAATATTTGCTGGTATTTCGGAAACTCGTTATTTCTTAGAAGCTTGGCAACCCCTCTCAATGAAAGTGCTTTTCGACAGTCTGTGCCTAGGGCTACTTGAAGAGGAAACAAACCATAGAGACAAAACTGAGAACTCCTTTATTTTGTCAAGTTTCAAAGAGCTACTACAATCCATGTTGGATTTAGAGTTCCAAATTCATCTATCTATATAGGAGAGAAGAGAGAGAAACCTACATATAAAACCTGCTACTGTAGACGAACGCTTCAACCTAGAAGAACAAAATATGGTGAGCCAAGTGGGACTTGTGTACTGATCATTACCACCAAGTATCATTAAGGTTGGGTGAAAAATATTTGCTGGTATTTTGGAAACTCGTTATTTCGTAGAAGCTTGGCAACCCATCTCAATGAAAGTGTTTCCACAGTCTGTGCCTAGGGCTACTTGAAGAGGAAACAAACCATAGAGACAAAACTGAGAACTCCTTTATTTTGTCAAGTTTCAAAGAGCTACTACAATCCATGTTGGATTTAGAGTTCCAAATTCATCTATCTATATAGGAGAGAAGAGAGAGAAACCTACATATAAAACCTGCTACTGTAGACGAACGCTTCAACCTAAAAGAATAAAATTTGGTGAGCCAAGTGATATTGTGTACTGATCATTAGCAACAAGTATCATCAAGATTGGGTGAAAAAATATTTGCTCGTATTTCGGAAACTCGTTATTTCTTAGAAGCTTGGCAACCCCTCTCAACGAAAGTGCTTTTCCACAATCTGTGCCTAGGGCTACTTGAAGAGGAAACAAACCATAGAGACAAAACTGAGAACTCCTTTATTTTGTCAAGTTTCAAAGAGCTACTAAAACCCATGTTGGATTTAGAGTTCCAGATTCATATATCTATATAGGAGAGAACAGAGGGAAACCTAAATATAAAAACTGCTACTGTAGGCGAACGCTTCAACCTAGAAGAACAAAATTTGGTGAGCCAAGTGGGACTTGTGTACTGATCATTAGCAACAAGTATCATCAAGATTGGGTGAAAAAATATTTGCTGGTATTTCGGAAAATCGTTAATTCTTAGAAGCTTGGCAACCCCTCTCAATGAAAGTGCTTTTCCACAGTCTGTGCCTAGGGCTACATGAAGAGGAAACAAACCAAAGAGACAAAACTCAGAACTACTTTATTTTGTCAAGTTTCCGAGAGCTACTACAAGTCATGTTGGATTCAGAGTTCCCAGTTCATCTATCTATATATGAGACAACAGAGTGAAACCTAAATATAAAAACGGCTACTGTAGACGAACGCTTCAACCTAGAAGAACAAAATTTGGTGAGCCAAGTGGGTACTGTGTACTGGTCATTACCACCAAGTATCATCAAGATTGGGTGAAAAAATATTTGCTGATATTTCGGAAACTCGTTATTTCTTAGAAGCTTGGCAACCCCTCTCAATGAAAGTGGTTTTCCACAGTCTGTGCCTAGGGCTACTTGAAGAGGAAACAAACCATAGAGACAAAACTGAGAACTCCTTTATTTTGTCAAGTTTCAAAGAGCTACTACAAACCATATTGGATTTAGGGTTCCAAATTCATCTGTCTATATAGGAGAGAACAGAGTGAAACCTAAATATAAAAACTGCTACTGTAGACGAACGCTTAAACCTAGAAGATCAAAATTTGTTGGGCCAACTGGGATTTGTGTACTTGTCATTACCACCACGTACCATCAAGATTGGGTGAAAAAATATTTGCTGGTATTTCGGAAAATCATAATTTCTTGGAAGCTTTGCAATGCCTTTCAATGAAAGTGCTTTTCCACAATCTCTGCTTAGGGCTTCTTGAAGAGGAAACAAACCATAGAGAAAATACTGAGAACTTCCTTATTTTGTCAAGTTTCAAAGAGCTACTACAAACCATGTTGGATTTGGAGTTCCAAATTTATCTATCTATATAGGAGAGAACAGAGGGAAACGTAAATATAAAAATTGCTACTGTAGACCAACGCTTCAACCGAGAAGAACCAAATTTGGTGAGCCAAGTGGGATTTGTGTACTTGTCCTTACCACCAAGTATCATCAAGATTGGTTGAAAAAAATATTTGGTGGTATTTCGGAAACTCGTTATTTCTTAGAAGCTTGGCAACCATTCTCAATGAAAGTGCTTTTCCACAGTCTGCGCCTAGGGCTACTTGAAGAGGAAACAAACCATAGAGACAAAACTCAGAACTCCTTTATTTTGTCAAGTTTCAAAGAGCTACTACAAACCATGTTGGATTTAGAGTTCCAAATTCATCTATCTATATATGAGACAACAGAGTGAAACCTAAATATAAAAACGGCTACTGTAGACGAACGCTTCAACCTAGAAGAACAAAATTTGGTGAGCCAAGTGGGTACTGTGTACTGATCATTACTACCAAGTATCATCAAGATTGGTGAAAAAATATTTGCTGATATTTCGGAAACTCGTTATTTCTTAGAAGCTTGGCAACCCCTCTCAATGAAAGTGGTTTTCCACAGTCTGTGCCTAGGGCTACTTGAAGAGGAAACAAACCATAGAGACAAAACTCAGAACTCTTTATTTTGTCAAGTTTCAAAGAGCTACTACAAACCATGTTGGATTTAGAGTTCCAAATTCATCTATCTATATATGAGACAACAGAGTGAAACAGAAATATAAAAACGGCTACTGTAGACGAACGCCTCAACCTAGAAGAACAAAATTTGGTGAGCCAAGTGGGTACTGTGTACTGATCATTACTACCAAGTATCATCAAGATTGGTGAAAAAATATTTGCTGATATTTCGGAAACTCGTTATTTCTTAGAAGCTTGGCAACCCCTCACAATGAAAGTGGTTTTCCACAGTCTGTGCCTAGGGCTACTTGAAGAGGAAACAAACCATAGAGACAAAACTCAGAACTCTTTATTTTGTCAAGTTTCAAAGAGCTACTACAAACCATGTTCGATTTAGAGTTCCAAATTCATCTATCTATATATGAGAGAACAGAGTGAAACCTAAGTATAAAAACTGCTATTGTAGACGAACGCTTCAACCTAGAAGAACAAAATTTTGTGAGCCAAGTGGGATCTGTGTACTGATCATTATCAACAAGTATCATCAAGATTGCGTGAAAAAATATTTGCTGGTATTTCGGAAACTCGTTATTTCTTAGAAGCTTGGCAACCCCTCTCAATGAAAGTGCTTTTCGACAGTCTGTGCCTAGGGCTACTTGAAGAGGAAACAAACCATAGAGACAAAACTGAGAACTCCTTTATTTTGTCAAGTTTCAAAGAGCTACTACAAACCATGTTCGATTTAGAGTTCCAAATTCATCTATCTATATATGAGAGAACAGAGTGAAACCTAAATATAAAAACTGCTACTGTAGACGAACGCTTCAACCTAGAAGAACAAAATTTCGTGAGCCAAGTGGGATCTGTGTACTGATCATTATCAACAAGTATCATCAAGATTGCGTGAAAAAATATTTGCTGGTATTTCGGAAACTCGTTATTTCTTAGAAGCTTGGCAACCCCTCTCAATGAAAGTGCTTTTCGACAGTCTGTGCCTAGGGCTACTTGAAGAGGAAACAAACCATAGAGAAAAAACTGAGAACTCCTTTATTTTGACAAGTTTCAAAGAGCTACTACAATCCATGTTGGATTTAGAGTTCCAAATTCATCTATCTATACAGGAGAGAACATAGTGAAACCTAAATATAAAAACTGCTACTGTAGACGAACGCTTCAACCTAGAAGAACAAAATATGGTGAGCCAAGTGGGACTTGTGTACTGATCATTACCACCAAGTATCATCAAGATTGGGTGAAAAATATTTGCTGGTATTTTGGAAACTCGATATTTCGTAGAAGCTTGGCAACCCATCTCAATGAAAGTGTTTCCACAGCCTGTGCCTAGGGCTACTTGAAGAGGAAACAAACCATAGAGACAAAACTGAGAACTCCTTTATTTTGTCAAGTTTCAAAGAGCTACTACAATCCATGTTGGATTTAGAGTTCCAAATTCATCTATCTATATAGGAGAGAAGAGAGAGAAACCTACATATAAAACCTGCTACTGTAGACGAACGCTTCAACCTAGAAGAATAAAATTTGGTGAGCCAAGTGATATTGTGTACTGATCATTAGCAACAAGTATCATCAAGATTGGGTGAAAAAATATTTGCTGGTATTTCGGAAACTCGTTATTTCTTAGAAGCTTGGCAACCCCTCTCAACGAAAGTGCTTTTCCACAATCTGTGCCTAGGGCTACTTGAAGAGGAAACAAACCATAGAGACAAAACTGAGAACTCCTTTATTTTGTCATGTTTCGAAGAGCTACTAAAACCCATGTTGGATTTAGAGTTCCAGATTCATATATCTATATAGGAGAGAACAGAGGGAAACCTAAATATAAAAACTGCTACTGTAGGCGAACGCTTCAACCTAGAAGAACAAAATTTGGTGAGCCCAGTGGGATTTGTGTACTGATCATTAGCAACAAGTATCATCAAGATTGCGTGAAAAAATATTTGCAGGTATTTCGGAAAATCGTTAATTCTTAGAAGCTTGGCAACCCCTCTCAATGAAAGTGCTTTTCCACAGTCTGTGCCTAGGGCTACATGAAGAGGAAACAAACCAAAGAGACAAAACTCAGAACTACTTTATTTTGTCAAGTTTCCAAGAGCTACTACAAACCATGTTGGATTTAGAGTTCCCAATTCATCTATCTATATATGAGACAACAGAGTGAAACCTAAATATAAAAACGGCTACTGTAGACGAACGCTTCAACCTAGAAGAACAAAATTTGGTGAGCCAAGTGGGTACTGTGTACTGATCATTACCACCAAGTATCATCAAGATTGGGTGAAAAAATATTTGCTTATATTTCGGAAACTCGTTATTTCTTAGAAGCTTGGCAACCCCTCTCAATGAAAGTGGTTTTCCACAGTCTGTGCCTAGGGCTACTTGAAGAGGAAACAAACCATAGAGACAAAACTGAGAACTCCTTTATTTTGTCAAGTTTCAAAGAGCTACTACCAACCATATTGGATTTAGGGTTCCAAATTCATCTGTCTATATAGGAGAGAACAGAGTGAAACCTAAATATAAAAACTGCTACTGTAGACGAATGCTTAAACCTAGAAGATCAAAATTTGTTGAGCCAAGTGGGATTTGTGTACTTGTCATTACCACCACGTACCATCAAGATTGGGTGAAAAAATATTTGCTGGTATTTCGGAAAATCATAATTTCTTGGAAGCTTTGCAATGCCTTTCAATGAAAGTGCATTTCCACAATCTCTGCTTAGGGCTTCTTGAAGAGGAAACAAACCATAGAGAAAATACTGAGAACTTCCTTATTTTGTCAAGTTTCAAAGAGCTACTACAAACCATGTTGGATTTGGAGTTCCAAATTTATCTATCTATATAGGAGAGAACAGAGGGAAACGTAAATATAAAAATTGCTACTGTAGACCAACGCTTCAACCGAGAAGAACCAAATTTGGTGAGCCAAGTGGGATTTGTGTACTTGTCCTTACCACCAAGTATCATCAAGATTGGTTGAAAAAAATATTTGCTGGTATTTCGGAAACTCGTTATTTCTTAGAAGCTTGGCAACCATTCTCAATGAAAGTGCTTTTCCACAGTCTGCGCCAGGGCTACTTGAAGAGGAAACAAACCATAGAGACAAAACTCAGAACTCTTTTATTTTGTCAAGTTTCAAAGAGCTACTACAAACCATGTTGGATTTAGAGTTCCAAATTCATCTATCTATATATGAGACAACAGAGTGAAACCTAAATATAAAAACGGCTACTGTAGACGAACGCTTCAACCTAGAAGAACAAAATTTGGTGAGCCAAGTGGGTACTGTGTACTGATCATTACTACCAAGTATCATCAAGATTGGTGAAAAAATATTTGCTGATATTTCGGAAACTCGTTATTTCTTAGAAGCTTGGCAACCCCTCTCAATGAAAGTGGTTTTCCACAGTCTGTGCCTAGGGCTACTTGAAGAGGAAACAAACCATAGAGACAAAACTCAGAACTCTTTATTTTGTCAAGTTTCAAAGAGCTACTACAAACCATGTTCGATTTAGAGTTCCAAATTCATCTATCTATATATGAGAGAACAGAGTGAAACCTAAATATAAAAACTGCTATTGTAGACGAACGCTTCAACCTAGAAGAACAAACATTTGTGAGCCAAGTGGGATCTGTGTACTGATCATTATCAACAAGTATCATCAAGATTGCGTGAAAAAATATTTGCTGGTATTTCGGAAACTCGTTATTTCTTAGAAGCTTGGCAACCCCTCTCAATGAAAGTGCTTTTCGACAGTCTGTGCCTAGGGCTACTTGAAGAGGAAACAAACCATAGAGACAAAACTGAGAACTCCTTTATTTTGTCAAGTTTCAAAGAGCTACTACAATCCATGTTGGATTTAGAGTTCCAAATTCATCTATCTATATAGGAGAGAACAGAGAGAAACCTAAATATAAAAATTGCTACTGTAGACGAACGCTTCTACCTAGAAGAACAAACTTTTGTGAGCCAAGTGGGACTTGTGTACTGATCATTACCACCAAGTATCATCAAAATTGGGTGAAAAAATATTTGCTGGTATTTCGGAAACTCGTAATTTCTTAGAAGCTTGGCAAACCCTCTCAATGAAAGTGCTTTTCCACAGTCTGTACCTAGGGCTACTTGAAGAGGAAACAAACCATAGAGACAAAAAGGAGATCTCCCTTATTTTGTCAAGTTTCAAAGAGCTACTACAATCCATGTTGGATTTAGAGTTCCAAATTCATCTATCTATATAGGAGAGAACAGAGAGAAACCTAAATATAAAAACTGCTACTGTAGACGAACGCTTCAACCTAGAAGAACAAAATATGGTGAACCAAGTGGGATTTGTGTACTGATCATTACCACCAATATCATCAAGATTGGGTGAAAAATATTTTCTGTTATTTTGGAAACTCGTAATTTCTTAGAAGCTTGGCAACCATTCTCAATGAAAGTTCTTTTCCACAGTCTGCGCCTAGGGCTACTTGAAGAGGAAACAAACCATAGAGACAAAACTCAGAACTCCTTTATTTTGGCAAGTTTCAAAGAGCTACTACAAACCATGTTGAATTTAGAGTTCCAAATTCATCTATCTATATATGAGACAACAAAGTGAAACAGAAATATAAAAACGGCTACTGTAGACGAACGCTTCAACCTAGAAGAACAAAATTTGGTGAGCCAAGTGGGTACTGTGTACTGATCATTACTACCAAGTATCATCAAGATTGGTGAAAAAATATTTGCTGATATTTCGGAAACTAGTTATTTCTTAGAAGCTTGGCAACCCCTCTCAATGAAAGTGGTTTTCCACAGTCTGTGCCTAGGGCTACTTGAAGAGGAAACAAACCATAGAGACAAAACTCAGAACTCTTTATTTTGTCAAGTTTCAAAGAGCTACTACAAACCATGTTCGATTTAGAGTTCCAAATTCATCTATCTATATATGAGAGAACAGAGTGAAACCTAAATATAAAAACTGCTACTGTAGACGAACGCTTCAACCTAGAAGAACAAAATTTGGTGAGCCAAGTGGGATCTGTGTACTGATCATTACCACCAAGTATCATCAAGATTGGGTGAAAAAATATTTGCTGGTATTTCAGAAACTCGTTATTTCTTAGAAGCTTGGCAACCCCTCTCAATGAAAGTGCTTTTCCAGTGTCTGTGCCTAGGGCTACTTGAAGAGGAAACAAACCATAGAGACAAAACTGAGAACTCCTTTATTTTGTCAAGTTTCAAAAAGCTACTACAAACCATGGTGGATTTAGAGTTCCAAATTCATCTATCTATATAGGAGAGAACAGAGAGAAACCTAAATATAAAAATTGCTACTGTAGACGAACGCTTCTACCTAGAAGAACAAAATTTGGTGAGCCAAGTGGGATTTGTGTACTGATCATTAGCAACAAGTATCATCAAGAATGGGTGAAAAAATATTTGCTGGTATTTCGGAAACTCGTTATTTATTAGAAGCTTGGCAAACCCTCTCAATGAAAGTGCTTTTTCACAGTCTGTGCCTAGGGCTAATTGAATAGAAAACAATCCATAGAGATAAAACTGAGAACTCCTTTATTTTGTCAAGTTTCAAGGAGCTACTACACACCATGTTGGATTTAGAGTTCCAAATTCATCTATCTATACCGGAGAGAACAGAGTGAAACCTAAATATAAAAACTGCTACTGTAGACGAACGCTTCAACCTAGAAGAACAAAATATGGTGAGCCAAGTGGGACTTGTGTACTGATCATTACCACCAAGTATCATCAAAATTGGGTGAAAAAATATTTGCTGGTATTTCGGAAACTCGTAATTTCTTAGAAGCTTGGCAAACCCTCTCAATGAAAGTGCTTTTCCACAGTCTGTGCCTAGGGCTACTTGAAGAGGAAACAAACCATAGAGACAAAAAGGAGATCTCCCTTATTTTGTCAAGTTTCAAAGAGCTACTACAATCCATGTTGGATTAGAGTTCCAAATTCATCTATCTATATAGGAGAGAACAGAGAGAAAAATAAATATAAAAACTGCTACTGTAGACGAACGCTTCAACCTAGAAGAACAAAATATGGTGAACCAAGTGGGATTTGTGTACTGATCATTACCACCAATATCATCAAGATTGGTTGAAAAATATTTGCTGGTATTTTGGAAACTCATTATTTCTTAGAAGCTTGGCAACCCCTCTCAATGAAAGTGCTTTTCCACTGTCTGTGCCTAGGGCTACTTGAAGAGGAATCAAACCATAGAGACAAAACTGAGAACTCCTTTATTTTGTCAAGTTTCAAAGAGCTACTTCAAACCATGTTGGATTTAGAGTTCCAAATTCGTCTATCTATACAGGAGAGAACAGAGCGAAACCTAAATATAAAAACTGCTACTGTACACGAACGCTTCAACCTAGAAGAACAAAATTTGGTAAGCCAAGGGGGACTTGTGTACTGATCATTACAACCAAGTATCATCAAAATTGGGTGAAAAAATATTTGCTGGTATTTCGGAAACTCGTAATTTCTTAGATGCTTGGCAACCCCTCTCAATGAAAGTGCTTTTCCACAGTCTGTGCCTAGGACTACTTGAAGAGGAAACAAAGCATAGGGACAAAACTGAGATCTCCTTTATTTTGTTAAGTTTCAAAGAGCTACTACAATCCATGTTGGATTTAGAGTTCCAAATTCATCTATCTATATTGGAGAGAACAGAGAGAAACATAAATATAAAAACTGCTACTGTAGACGAACGCTTCAACCTAGAAGAACAAAATTTGGGCAGCCAAGTGGGATTTCTGTACTGATCATTACCACCAAGTGTCTTCAAGATGGGGTGAAAAAATATTTGCTGGTATTTCGGAAACTTGTAATTTCTTAGAAGCTTGGCAAACTCTCTCAATGAAAGTGCTTTTCCACAGTCTGTGCCTAGGGCTACTTGAAGAGGAAACAAACCATAGAGACAAAAATGAGAACTCCTTTATTTTGTCAAGTTTCAAAGAGCTACTACAAACCATGCTGGATTTAGAGTTCCAAATTCATATATCTATATAGGAGAGAACAGAGGGAAACCTAAATATAAAAAATTCTACTGTAGGCGAACGCTTAAATCTAGAAGAACACAATTTGGTGAGCCAAGTGGGATTTGTGTACTGATAATTAGCAACCAGTATCATCAAGATTGGGTGAAAAAATATTTGCTGGTATTTCGGAAACTCGTTATTTCTTAGAAGCTTGGCATAACCTCTCAATGAAAGTAGTTTTCCACAGTCTGTGCCTAGGGAAACTTGAAGAGGAAAAAAACCATAGGGACAAAACTCAGAACTCCTTTATTTTGTCAAGTTTCAAAGAGCTACTAAAAACCATGTTGGATTTAGAGTTCCAAGTTCATCTATCTATATATGAGAGAACAGAGTGAAACCTAAATATAAAAACTGCTATTGTAGACGAACGCTTCAACCTAGAAGAACAAAATTTTGTGAGCCAAGTGGGATCTGTGTACTGATCATTATCAACAAGTATCATCAAGATTGCGTGAAAAAATATTTGCTGGTATTTCGGAAACTCGTTATTTCTTAGAAGCTTGGCAACCCCTCTCAATGAAAGTGCTTTTCGACAGTCTGTGCCTAGGGCTACTTGAAGAGGAAACAAACCATAGAGAAAAAACTGAGAACTCCTTTATTTTGTCAAGTTTCAAAGAGCTACTACAATCCATGTTGGATTTAGAGTTCCAAATTCATCTATCTATACAGGAGAGAACATAGTGAAACCTAAATATAAAAACTGCTACTGTAGACGAACGCTTCAACCTAGAAGAACAAAATATGGTGAGCCAAGGGGGACTTGTGTACTGATCATTACCACCAAGTATCATCAAGATTGGGTGAAAAATATTTGCTGGTATTTTGGAAACTCGTTATTTCGTAGAAGCTTGGCAACCCATCTCAATGAAAGTGTTTCCACAGTCTGTGCCTAGGGCTACTTGAAGAGGAAACAAACCATAGAGACAAAACTGAGAACTCCTTTATTTTGTCAAGTTTCAAAGAGCTACTACAATCCATGTTGGATTTAGAGTTCCAAATTCATCTATCTATATAGGAGAGAAGAGAGAGAAACCTACATATAAAACCTGCTACTGTAGACGAACGCTTCAACCTAGAAGAATAAAATTTGGTGAGCCAAGTGATATTGTGTACTGATCATTAGCAACAAGTATCATCAAGATTGGGTGAAAAAATATTTGCTGGTATTTCGGAAACTCGTTATTTCTTAGAAGCTTGGCAACTCCTCTCAACGAAAGTGCTTTTCCACAATCTGTGCCTAGGGCTACTTGAAGAGGAAACAAACCATAGAGACAAAACTGAGAACTCCTTTATTTTGTCAAGTTTCAAAGAGCTACTAAAACCCATGTTGGATTTAGAGTTCCAGATTCATATATCTATATAGGAGAGAGCAGAGGGAAACCTAAATATAAAAACTGCTACTGTAGGCGAACGCTTCAACCTAGAAGAACAAAATTTGGTGAGCCAAGTGGGATTTGTGTACTGATCATTAGCAACAAGTATCATCAAGATTGGGTGAGAAAATATTTGCTGGTATTTCGGAAAATCGTTAATTCTTAGAAGCTTGGCAACCCCTCTCAATGAAAGTGCTTTTCCACAGTCTGTGCCTAGGGCTACATGAAGAGGAAACAAACCAAAGAGACAAAACTCAGAACTACTTTATTTTGTCAAGTTTCCAAGAGCTACTACAAGTCATGTTGGATTTAGAGTTCCCAATTCATCTATCTATATATGAGACAACAGAGTGAAACCTAAATATAAAAACGGCTACTGTAGACGAACGCTTCAACCTAGAAGAACAAAATTTGGTGAGCCAAGTGGGTACTGTGTACTGATCATTACCACCAAGTATCATCAAGATTGGGTGAAAAAATATTTGCTGATATTTCGGAAACTCGTTATTTCTTAGAAGCTTGGCAACCCCTCTCAATGAAAGTGGTTTTCCACAGTCTGTGCCTAGGGCTACTTGAAGAGGAAACAAACCATAGAGACAAAACTGAGAACTCCTTTATTTTGTCAAGTTTCAAAGAGCTACTACCAACCATATTGGATTTAGAGTTCCAAATTCATCTGTCTATATAGGAGAGAACAGAGTGAAACCTAAATATAAAAACTGCTACTGTAGACGAACGCTTAAACCTAGAAGATCAAAATTTGTTGAGCCAAGTGGGATTTGTGTACTTGTCATTACCACCACGTACCATCAAGATTGGGTGAAAAAATATTTGCTGGTATTTCGGAAAATGATAATTTCTTGGAAGCTTTGCAATGCCTTTCAATGAAAGTGCTTTTCCACAATCTCTGCTTAGGGCTTCTTGAAGAGGAAACAAACCATAGAGAAAATACTGAGAACTTCCTTATTTTGTCAAGTTTCAAAGAGCTACTACAATCCATGTTGGATTTAGAGTTCCAAATTCATCTATCTATATAGGAGAGAACAGAGAGAAACCTAAATATAAAAACTGCTACTGTAGACGAACGCTTCAACCTAGAAGAACAAAATTTGGGCAGCCAAGTGGGATTTGTGTACTGATCATTACCCCAAGTGTCTTCAAGATTGGGTGAAAAAATATTTGCTGGTATTTCGGAAACTTGTAATTTCTTAGAAGCTTGGCAAACTCTCTCAATGAAAGTGCTTTTCCACAGTCTGTGCCTAGGGCTACTTGAAGAGGAAACAAACCATAGAGACAAAAATGAGAACTCCTTTATTTTGTCAAGTTTCAAAGAGCTACTACAAACCATGCAGGATTTAGAGTTCCAAATTCATATATCTATATAGGAGAGAACATAGGGAAACCTAAATATAAAAAATTCTACTGTAGGCGAACGCTTCAACCTAGAAGAACACAATTTGGTGAGCCAAGTGGGATTTGTGTACTGATCATTAGCAACCAGTATCATCAAGATTGGGTGAAAAAATATTTGCTGGTATTTCGGAAACTCGTTATTTCTTAGAAGCTTGGCATAACCTCTCAATGAAAGTAGTTTTCCACAGTCTGTGCCTAGGGTAACTTGAAGAGGAAAAAAACCATAGGGACAAAACTCAGAACTCCTTTATTTTGTCAAGTTTCAAAGAGCTACTAAAAACCATGTTGGATTTAGAGTTCCAAATTCATCTATCTATATATGAGAGAACAGAGTGAAACCTAAATATAAAAACTGCTATTGTAGACGAACGCTTCAACGTAGAAGAACAAAATTTTGTGAGCCAAGTGGGATCTGTGTACTGATCATTATCAACAAGTATCATCAAGATTGCGTGAAAAAATATTTGCTGGTATTTCGGAAACTCGTTATTTCTTAGAAGCTTGGCAACCCCTCTCAATGAAAGTGCTTTTCGACAGTCTGTGCCTAGGGCTACTTGAAGAGGAAACAAACCATAGAGACAAAACTGAGAACTCCTTTATTTTGTCAAGTTTCAAAGAGCTACTACAATCCATGTTGGATTTAGAGTTCCAAATTCATCTATCTATATAGGAGAGAACAGAGAGAAACCTATATATAAAAATTGCTACTGTAGACGAACGCTTCTACCTAGAAGAACAAAATTTGGTGAGCCAAGTGGGATTTGTGTACTGATCATTAGCAAGAAGTATCATCAAGAATGGGTGAAAAAATATTTGCTGGTATTTCGGAAACTCGTTATTTATTAGAAGCTTGGCAAACCCTCTCAATGAAAGTGCTTTTTCACAGTCTGTGCCTAGGGCTAATTGAATAGAAAACAATCCATAGAGATAAAACTGAGAACTCCTTTATTTTGTCAAGTTTCAAGGAGCTACTACACACCATGTTGGATTTAGAGTTCCAAATTCATCTATCTATACAGGAGAGAACAGAGTGAAACCTAAATATAAAAACTGCTACTGTAGACGAACGCTTCAACCTAGAAGAACAAAATATGGTGAGCAAGTGGGACTTGTGTACTGATCATTACCACCAAGTATCATCAAAATTGGGTGAAAAAATATTTGCTGGTATTTCGGAAACTCGTAATTTCTTAGAAGCTTGGCAAACCCTCTCAATGAAAGTGCTTTTCCACAGTCTGTGCCTAGGGCTACTTGAAGAGGAAACAAACCATAGAGACAAAAAGGAGATCTCCCTTATTTTGTCAAGTTTCAAAGAGCTACTACAATCCATGTTGGATTTAGAGTTCCAAATTCATCTATCTATATAGGAGAGAACAGAGAGAAAAATAAAAATAAAAACTGCTACTGTAGACGAACGCTTCAACCTAGAAGAACAAAATATGGTGAACCAAGTGGGATTGTGTACTGATCATTACCACCAATATCATCAAGATTGGGTGAAAAATATTTTCTGTTATTTTGGAAACTCATAATTTCTTAGAAGCTTGGCAACCATTCTCAATGAAAGTGCTTTTCCACAGTCTGCGCCTAGGGCTACTTGAAGAGGAAACAAACCATAGAGACAAAACTCAGAACTCCTTTATTTTGTCAAGTTTCAAAAAGCTACTACAAACCATGTTGGATTTAGAGTTCCAAATTCATCTATCTATATATGAGACAACAGAGTGAAACCTAAATATAAAAACGGCTACTGTAGACGAACGCTTCAAGCTAGAAGAACAAAATTTGGTGAGCCAAGTGGGTACTGTGTACTGATCATTACTACCAAGTATCATCAAGATTGGTGAAAAAATATTTGCTGATATTTCGGAAACTCGTTATTTCTTAGAAGCTTGGCAACCCCTCTCAATGAAAGTGGTTTTCCACAGTCTGTGCCTAGGGCTACTTGAAGAGGAAACAAACCATAGAGACAAAACTCAGAACTCTTTATTTTGTCAAGTTTCAAAGAGCTACTACAAACCATGTTCGATTTAGAGTTCCAAATTCATCTATCTATATATGAGAGAACAGAGTGAAACCTAAATATAAAAACTGCTACTGTAGACGAATGCTTCAACCTAGAAGAACAAAATTTGGTGAGCCAAGTGGGATCTGTGTACTGATCATTAGCACCAAGTATCATCAAGATTGGGTGAAAAAATATTTGCTGGTATTTCGGAAACTCGTTATTTCTTAGAAGCTTGGCAACCCCTCTCAATGAAAGTGCTTTTCCACTGTCTGGGCCTAGGGCTACTTGAAGAGGAAACAAACCATAGAGACAAAACTGAGAACCCCTTTATTTTGTCAAGTTTCAAAGAGCTACTACAAACCATGTTGGATTTAGAGTTCCAAATTCATCTATCTATACAGGAGAGAACAGAGCAAAACCTAAATATAAAAACTGCTACTGTACACGAACGCTTCAACCTAGAAGAACAAAATTTGGTAAGCCAAGTGGGACTTGTGTACTGATCATTACAACCAAGTATCATCAAAATTGGGTGAAAAAATATTTGCTGGTATTTCGGAAACTCGTAATTTCTTAGATGCTTGGCAACCCCTCTCAATGAAAGTGCTTTTCCACAGTCTGTGCCTAGGACTACTTGAAGAGGAAACAAAGCATAGGGACAAAACTGAGATCTCCTTTATTTTGTTAAGTTTCAAAGAGCTACTACAATCCATGTTGGATTTAGAGTTCCAAATTCATCTATCTATATAGGAGAGAACAGAGAGAAACCTAAATATAAAAACTGCTACTGTAGACGAACGCTTCAACCTAGAAGAACAAAATTTGGTGAGCCAAGTGGGATTTGTGTACTGATCATTACCACCAACTATCATCAAGTTTGGGTGAAGAAATATTTGCTGGTATTTTGGAAACTCGTTATTTCTTAGCAGCTTTGCAACCCATCTAAATGAAGTGCTTACACAGTCTGTGCATATGGCAAATTGAAGAGGAAACAAACCATAGAGACAAAACTCAGAACTCCTTTATTTTGTCAAGTTTCAAAGTGCTACTACAATCCAAGTTGGATTTAGAGTTCCAAATTCATCTATCTACATAGGAGAGAACAGAGAGAAACCTAAATATAAAAACTGCTACTGTAGACGAACGCTTCAAACTAGAAGAACAAAATATGGTGAGCCAAGTGGGATTTGTGTACTCATCATTAGCAACAAGTATCATCAAGATTGGGTGAAAAAATATTTGCTGGTATTTCGGAAAATCGTTATTTCTTAGAAGCTTGGCAACCCCTCTCAATGAAAGTGCTTTTCCACAGTCTGTGCCTAGGGCTACTTGAAGAGGAAACAAACCATAGAGACAAAACTCAGAACTCCTTTATTTTGTCAAGTTTCAAAGAGCTACTACAAACCATGTTGGATTTAGAGTTCCAGATTCATATATCTATATATGAGAGAACAGAGTGAAACCTAAATATAAAAACTGCTACTGTGCACGAACGCTTCAACCTAGAAGAACAAAATTTGGTGAGCCAAGTGGGATCTGTGTACTGATCATTACCAGCAAGTATCATCAAGATTGGGTGGAAAAATATTTGCTGGTATTTCGGAAAATCATTAATTCTTAGAAGCTTTACAACCCCTCTCAATGAAAGTGCTTTTCCACAGTCTGTGCCTAGGGCAACTTGAAGAGGAAACAATCCATAGAAACAAAACTGAGAACTCCTTTATTTTGTCAATTTTCAAAGAGCTACTACAAACCATGTTGGATTTAGAGTTCCAAATTCATTTATCTATACAGGAGAGAACAGAGGGAAACCTAAATATAAAAACTGCTACTGTAGACGAACGCTACAACTTAGAAGAACAAAATTTGGTGAGCCAATTGGGATGTGTGTACTGATCATTACCACCAAGTATCATCAAAATTGGGTAAAAAAATATTTGCTGGTATTTCGGAAACTCGTAATTTCTTAGAATCTTGGCAACCCCTCTCAATGAAACTGCTTTTCCACAGTCTGTGCCTAGGGCTACTTGAAGAGGAAACAAACCATAGAGACAAAATTGAGAACTCCTTTATTTTGTCAAGTTTCAAAGAGCTACTACAAACCATGTTGGATTTAGAGTTCCAAATTCATATATCTATATAGGAGAGAACAGAGGGAAACCTAAATATAAAAACTGCTACTGTAGGCGAACGCTTCAACTAGAAGAACACAATTTGGTGAGCCAAGTGGGATTTGTGTACTGATCATTAGCAACAAGTATCATCAAGATTGGGTGAAAAAATATTTGCTGGTATTTCACAAACTCTTTATTTCTTAGAAGCTTGGCAACCCCTCTCAATGAAAGTGCTTTTCCACAGTGTGTGCCTAGTGCTAATTGAAGAGGAAACAATCCATAGAGACAAAACTGAGAACTCCTTTATTTTGTCAAGTTTCAAAGAGCTACTACAAACCATGTTGGATTTAGAGTTCCAAATTCATCTATCTATACAGGAGAGAACAGAGGGAAACCTAAATATAAAAACTGCTGCTGTAGACGAACGCTTCAACCTAGAAGAACAAAATATGGTGAGCCAAGTGGGATTTGTGTACTGATCATTAGAAACAAGTATCATCAAGATTGGGTGGAAAAATATTTGCTGGTATTTCGAAAAATCGTTAATTCTTAGAAGCTTGGCAACCCCTCTCAATGAAAGTGCTTTTCCACAGTCTGTGCCTAGGGCTACTTGAAAAGGAAACAAACCATAGAGACAAAACTCAGAACTCCTTTATTTTGTCAAGTTTCAAAGAGGTACTACAAACCATGTTGGATTTAGAGTTCCATTTTCATATATCTATATAGGAGAGAACAGAGGGAAACCTAAATATAAAAACTGCTACTGTAGGAGAAAGCTTCAACCTAGAAGAACAAAATTTGGTGAGCCAAGTGGGATTTGTGTACTCTTCATTAGCAACAATTATCATCAAGATTGGGTGAAAAAATATATGCTGGTATTTCGGAAAATCGTTATTTCTTAGAAGCTTGGCAACCCCTCTCAATGAAAGTGCTTTTCCACAGTCTGTGCCTAGGGCTACTTGAAGAGGAAACAAACCATAGAGACAAAACTCAGAACTCCTTTATTTTGTCAAGTTTCAAAGAGCTACTACAAACCATGTTGGATTTAGAGTTCCAGATTCATATATCTATATATGAGAGAACAGAGTGAAACCTAAATATAAAAACTGCTACTGTGGACGAACGCTTCAACCTAGAAGAACAAAATTTGGTGAGCCAAGTGGGATCTGTGTACTGATCATAACCACCAAGTATCATCAAGATTGGGTGGAAAAATATTTGCTGGTATTTCGGAAAATCGTTAATTCTTAGAAGCTTTACAACCCCTCTCAATGAAAGTGCTTTTCCACAGTCTGTGCCTAGGGCTACTTGAAGAGGAAACAATCCATAGAAACAAAACTGAGAACTCCTTTATTTTGTCAATTTCAAAGAGCTACTACAAACCATGTTGGATTTAGAGTTCCAAATTCATCTATCTGTACAGGAGAGAACAGAATGAAACCTAAATATAAAAACTGCTACTGTAGACGAACGCTACAACCTAGAAGAACAAAATTTGGTGAGCCAAGTGGGATGTGTGTACTGATCATTACCACCAAGTATCATCAAAATTGGGTAAAAAAATATTTGCTGGTATTTCGGAAACTCGTAATTTCTTAGAATCTTGGCAACCCCTCTCAATGAAAGTGCTTTTCCACAGTCTGTGCCTAGGGCTACTTGAAGAGGAAACAAACCATAGAGACAAAAATGAGAACTCCTTTATTTTGTCAATTTTCAAAGAGCTACTACAATCCATGTTGGATTTCGAGTTCCAAATTCATCTATCTATATAGGAGAGAACAGAGAGAAACCTAAATATAAAAACTGCTACTGTAGACGAACACTTCAACCTAGAAGAACAAAATTTGGTGAGCCAAGTGGGATTTGTGTACTGATCATTACCACCAAGTATCATCAAGATTGGGTGAAGAAATATTTGCTGGTATTTTGGAAACTCGTTATTTCTTAGCAGCTTTGCAACCCATCTAAATGAAGTGCTTACACAGTCTGTGCATATGGCAAATTGAAGAGGAAACAAACCATAGAGACAAAACTCAGAACTCCATTATTTTGTCAAGTTTCAAAGTGCTACTACAATCCAAGTTGGATTTAGAGTTCCAAATTCATCTATCTATATAGGAGAGAACAGAGAGAAACCTAATATAAAAACTGCTACTGTAGACGAACGCTTCAACCTAGAAGAACAAAATATGGTGAGCCAAGTGGGATTTGTGTACTCATCATTAGCAACATGTATCATCAAGATTGGGTGAAAAAATATTTGCTGGTATTTCGGAAAATCGTTATTTCTTAGAAGCTTGGCAACCCCTCTCAATGAAAGTGCTTTTCCACAGTCTGTGCCTAGGGCTACTTGAAGAGGAAACAAACCATAGAGACAAAACTCAGAACTCCTTTATTTTGTCAAGTTTCAAAGAGCTACTACAAACCATGTTGGATTTAGAGTTCCAGATTCATATATCTATATATGAGAGAACAGAGTGAAACCTAAATATAAAAACTGCTACTGTGGATGAACGCTTCAACCTAGAAGAACAAAATTTGGTGAGCCAAGTGGGATCTGTGTACTGATCATTACCAGCAAGTATCATCAAGATTGGGTGGAAAAATATTTGCTGGTATTTCGGAAAATCATTAATTGTTAGAAGCTTTACAACCCCTCTAAATGAAAGTGCTTTTCCACAGTCTGTGCCTAGGGCTAATTGAAGAGGAAACAATCCATAGAAACAAAACTGAGAACTCCTTTATTTTGTCAATTTTCAAAGAGCTACTACAAACCATGTTGGATTTAGAGTTCCAAATTCATTTATCTATACAGGAGAGAACAGAGGGAAACCTAAATATAAAAACTGCTAGTGTAGACGAACGCTACAACTTAGAAGAACAAAATTCGGTGAGCCAATTGGGATGTGTGTACTGATCATTACCACCAATTATCATCAAAATTGGGTAAAAAAATATTTGCTGGTATTTCGGAAACTCGTAATTTCTTAGAATCTTGGAAACCCCTCTCAATGAAACTGCTTTTCCACAGTCTGTGCCTAGGGCTACTTGAAGAGCAAACAAACCATAGAGACAAAACTGAGAACTCCCTTATTTTGTCAAGTTTCAAAGAGCTACTACAAACCATGTTGGATTTAGAGTTCCAAATTCATATATCTATATAGGAGAGAACAGAGGGAAACCTAAATATAAAAACTGCTACTGTAGGCGAACGCTTCAACCTAGAAGAACACAATTTGGTGAGCCAAGTGGGATTTGTGTACTGATCATTAGCAACAAGTATCATCAAGATTGGGGTGAAAAAATATTTGCTGGTATTTCACAAACTCTTTATTTCTTAGAAGCTTGGCAACCCCTCTCAATGAAAGTGCTTTTCCACAGTGTGTGCCTAGTGCTAATTGAAGAGGAAACAATCCATAGAGACAAAACTGAGAACTCCTTTATTTTGTCAAGTTTCAAAGAGCTACTACAAACCATGTTTGATTTAGAGTTCCAAATTCATCTATCTATACAGGAGAGAACAGAGGGAAACCTAAATATAAAAACTGCTACTGTAGACGAACGCTTCAACCTAGAAGAACAAAATATGGTGAGCCAAGTGGGATTTGTGTACTGATCATTAGAAACAAGTATCATCAAGATTGGGTGGAAAAATATTTGCTGGTATTTCGGAAAATCGTTAATTCTTAGAAGCTTGGCAACCCCTCTCAATGAAAGTGCTTTTCCACAATCTGTGCCTAGGGCTACTTGAAAAGGAAGCAAACCATAGAGACAAAACTCAGAACTCCTTTATTTTGTCAAGTTTCAAAGAGGTACTACAAACCATGTTGGATTTAGAGTTCCATTTTCATATATCTATATAGGAGAGAACAGAGGGAAACCTAAATATAAAAACTGCTACTGTAGGAGAAAGCTTCAACCTAGAAGATCAAAATTTGGTGAGCCAAGTGGGATTTGTGTACTCATCATTAGCAACAATTATCATAAGATTGGGTGAAAAAATATATGCTGGTATTTCGGAAAATCGTTTATTTCTTAGAAGCTTGGCAACCCCTCTCAATGAAAGTGCTTTTCCACAGTCTGTGCCTAGGGCTACTTGAAGAGGAAACAAACCATAGAGACAAAACTCAGAACTCCTTTATTTTGTCAAGTTTCAAAGAGCTACTACAAACCATGTTGGATTTAGAGTTCCAGATTCATATATCTATATATGAGAGAACAGAGTGAAACCTAAATATAAAAACTGCTACTGTGACGAACGCTTCAACCTAGAAGAACAAAATTTGGTGAGCCAAGTGGGATCTGTGTACTGATCATTACCACCAAGTATCATCAAGATTGGGTGGAAAAATATTTGCTGGTATTTCGGAAAATCATTAATTCTTAGAAGCTTTACAACCCCTCTCAATGAAAGTGCTTTTCCACAGTCTGTGCCTAGGGCTACTTGAAGAGGAAACAATCCATAGAAACAAAACTGAGAACTCCTTTATTTTGTCAATTTTCAAAGAGCTACTACAACCCATGTTGGATTTAGAGTTCCAAATTCATCTATCTATACAGGAGAGAACAGAGGGAAACCTAAATATAAAAACTGCTACTGTAGACGAACGCTACAACCTAGAAGAACAAATTTGGTGAGCCAAGTGGGATGTGTGCACTGATCATTACCACCAAGTATCATCAAAATTGGGTAAAAAAATATTTGCTGGTATTTCGGAAACTCGTAATTTCTTAGAATCTTGGCAACCCCTCTCAATGAAAGTGCTTTTCCACAGTCTGTGCCTAGGGCTACTTGAAGAGGAAACAAACCATAGAGACAAAACTCAGAACTCCTTTATTTTGTCAAGTTTCAAAGAGGTACTACAAACCATGTTGGATTTAGAGTTCCATTTTCATATATCTATATAGGAGAGAACAGAGGGAAACCTAAATATAAAAACTGCTACTGTAGGAGAAAGCTTCAACCTAGAAGAACAAAATTTGGTGAGCCAAGTGGGATTTGTGTACTCATCATTAGCAACAATTATCATCAAGATTGGGTGAAAAAATATATGCTGGTATTTCGGAAAATCGTTATTTCTTAGAAGCTTGGCAACCCCTCTCAATGAAAGTGCTTTTCCACAGTCTGTGCCTAGGGCTACTTGAAGAGGAAACAAACCATAGAGACAAAACTCAGAACTCCTTTATTTTGTCAAGTTTCAAAGAGCTACTACAAACCATGTTGGATTTAGAGTTCCAGATTCATATATCTATATATGAGAGAACAGAGTGAAACCTAAATATAAAAACTGCTACTGTGGACGAACGCTTCAACCTAGAAGAACAAAATTTGGTGAGCCAAGTGGGATCTGTGCACTGATCATTACCACCAAGTATCATCAAGATTGGGTGGAAAAATATTTGCTGGTATTTCGGAAAATCGTTAATTCTTAGAAGCTTTACAACCCCTCTCAATGAAAGTGCTTTTCCACAGTCTGTGCCTAGGGCTACTTGAAGAGGAAACAATCCATAGAAACAAAACTGAGAACTCCTTTATTTTGTCAATTTTCAAAGAGCTACTACAAACCACGTTGGATTTAGAGTTCCAAATTCATCTATCTATACAGGAGAGAACAGAGGGAAACCTAAATATAAAACTGCTACTGTAGACGAACGCTACAACCTAGAAGAACAAAATTTGGTGAGCCAAGTGGGATGTGTGTACTGATCATTACCACCAAGTATCATCAAAATTGGGTAAAAAAATATTTGCTGGTATTTCGGAAACTCGTAATTTCTTAGAATCTTGGCAACCCCTCTCAATGAAAGTGCTTTTCCACAGTCTGTGCCTAGGGCTACTTGAAGAGGAAACAAACCATAGAGACAAAACTGAGAACTCCTTTATTTTGTCAAGTTTCAAAGAGCTACTACAAACCATGTTGGATTTAGAGTTCCAAAATCATATATCTATATAGGAGAGAACAGAGGGAAACCTAAATATAAAAACTGCTACTGTAGACGAACGCTTCAACCTAGAAGAACAAAATTTGGTGAGCCAAGTGGGATTTGTGTACTGATCATTACCACCAAGTATCATCAAGATTGGGTGAAGAAATATTTGCTGGTATTTTGGAAACTCGTTATTTCTTAGCAGCTTTGCCACCCATCTAAATGAAGTGCTTACACAGTCTGTGCATATGGCAAATTGAAGAGGAAACAAAACATAGAGACAAAACTCAGAACTCCTTTATTTTGTCAAGTTTCAAAGAGCTACTACAATCAAAGTTGGATTTAGAGTTCCAAATTCATCTATCTATATAGGAGAGAACAGAGAGAAACCTAAATATAAAAACTGCTACTGTAGACGAACGCTGCAACCTAGAAGTACAAAATTTGGTGAGCCAAGTGGGATTTGTGTACTCATCATTAGCAACAAGTATCATCAAGATTGGGTGAAAAAATATTTGCTGGTATTTCGGAAAATCGTTATTTCTTAGAAGCTTGGCAACCCCTCTCAATGAAAGTGCTTTTCCACAGTCTGTGCCTACGGCTACTTGAAGAGGAAACAAACCATAGAGACAAAACTCAGAACTCCTTTATTTTGTCAAGTTTCAAAGAGCTACTACAAACCATGTTGGATTTAGAGTTCCAGATTCATATATCTATATATGAGAAAAGAGAGTGAAACCTAAATATAAAAACTGCTACTGTGGACGAACGCTTCAACCTAGAAGAACAAAATTTGGTGAGCCAAGTGGGATCTGTGTACTGATCATTACCAGCAAGTATCATCAAGATTGGGTGGAAAAATATTTGCTGGTATTTCGGAAAATCATTAATTCTTAGAAGCTTTACAACCCCTCTCAATGAAAGTGCTTTTCCACAGTCTGTGCCTAGGGCTACTTGAAGAGGAAACAATCCATAGAAACAAAACTGAGAACTCCTTTATTTTGTCAATTTTCAAAGAGCTACTACAAACCATGTTGGATTTAGAGTTCCAAATTCATTTATCTATACAGGAGAGAACAGAGGGAAACCTAAATATAAAAACTGCTACTGTAGACGAACGCTACAACTTAGAAGAACAAAATTTGGTGAGCCAATTGGGATGTGTGTACTGATCATTACCACAAATTATCATCAAAATTGGGTAAAAAAATATTTGCTGGTATTTCGGAAACTCGTAATTTCTTAGAATCTTGGCAACCCCTCTCAATGAAAGTGCTTTTCCACAGTCTGTGCCTAGGGCTACTTGAAGAGGAAACAAACCATAGAGACAAAACTGAGAACTCCTTTATTTTGTCAAGTTTCAAAGAGCTACTACAAACCATGTTGGATTTAGAGTTCCAAAATCATATATCTATATAGGAGAGAACAGAGGGAAACCTAAATATAAAAACTGCTACTGTAGACGAACGCTTCAACCTAGAAGAACAAAATTTGGTGAGCCAAGTGGGATTTGTGTACTGATCATTACCACCAAGTATCATCAAGATTGGGTGAAGAAATATTTGCTGGTATTTTGGAAACTCGTTATTTCTTAGCAGCTTTGCCACCCATCTAAATGAAGTGCTTACACAGTCTGTGCATATGGCAAATTGAAGAGGAAACAAACCATAGAGACAAAACTCAGAACTCCTTTATTTTGTCAAGTTTCAAAGAGCTACTACAATCAAAGTTGGATTTAGAGTTCCAAATTCATCTATCTATATAGGAGAGAACAGAGAGAAACCTAAATATAAAAACTGCTACTGTAGACGAACGCTGCAACCTAGAAGTACAAAATTTGGTGAGCCAAGTGGGATTTGTGTACTCATCATTAGCAACAAGTATCATCAAGATTGGGTGAAAAAATATTTGCTGGTATTTCGGAAAATCGTTATTTCTTAGAAGCTTGGCAACCCCTCTCAATGAAAGTGCTTTTCCACAGTCTGTGCCTACGGCTACTTGAAGAGGAAACAAACCATAGAGACAAAACTCAGAACTCCTTTATTTTGTCAAGTTTCAAAGAGCTACTACAAACCATGTTGGATTTAGAGTTCCAGATTCATATATCTATATATGAGAAAAGAGAGTGAAACCTAAATATAAAAACTGCTACTGTGGACGAACGCTTCAACCTAGAAGAACAAAATTTGGTGAGCCAAGTGGGATCTGTGTACTGATCATTACCAGCAAGTATCATCAAGATTGGGTGGAAAAATATTTGCTGGTATTTCGGAAAATCATTAATTCTTAGAAGCTTTACAACCCCTCTCAATGAAAGTGCTTTTCCACAGTCTGTGCCTAGGGCTACTTGAAGAGGAAACAATCCATAGAAACAAAACTGAGAACTCCTTTATTTTGTCAATTTTCAAAGAGCTACTACAAACCATGTTGGATTTAGAGTTCCAAATTCATTTATCTATACAGGAGAGAACAGAGGGAAACCTAAATATAAAAACTGCTACTGTAGACGAACGCTACAACTTAGAAGAACAAAATTTGGTGAGCCAATTGGGATGTGTGTACTGATCATTACCACAAATTATCATCAAAATTGGGTAAAAAAATATTTGCTGGTATTTCGGAAACTCGTAATTTCTTAGAATCTTGGCAACCCCTCTCAATGAAAGTGCTTTTCCACAGTCTGTGCCTAGGGCTACTTGAAGAGGAAACAAACCATAGAGACAAAACTGAGAACTCCTTTATTTTGTCAAGTTTCAAAGAGCTACTACAAACCATGTTGGATTTAGAGTTCCAAATTCATATATCTATATAGGAGAGAACAGAGGGAAACCTAAATATAAAAACTGCTACTGTAGGCGAACGCTTCAACCTAGAAGAACAAAATATGGTGAGCCAAGTGGGATTTGTGTACTGATCATTAGAAACAAGTATCATCAAGATTGGGTGGAAAAATATTTGCTGGTATTTCGGAAAATCGTTAATTCTTAGAAGCTTGGCAACCCCTCTCAATGAAAGTTCTTTTCCACAATCTGTGCCTAGGGCTATTTGAAGAGGAAACAAACCATAGAGACAAAACTCAGAACTCCTTTATTTTGTCAAGTTTCAAAGAGGTACTACAAACCATGTTGGATTTAGAGTTCCATTTTCATATATCTATATAGGAGAGAACAGAGGGAAACCTAAATATAAAAACTGCTACTGTGGACGAACGCTTCAACCTAGAAGAACAAAATTTGGTGAGCCAAGTGGGATCTGTGTACTGATCATTACCACCAAGTATCATCAAGATTGGGTGGAAAAATATTTGCTGGTATTTCGGAAAATCGTTAATTCTTAGAAGCTTTACAACCACTCTCAATGAAAGGGCTTTTCCACAGTCTGTGCCTAGGGCTACTTGAAGAGGAAACAATCCGTAGAAACAAAACTGAGAACTCCTTTATTTTGTCAATTTTCAATAAGCTACTACAAACCATGTTGGATTTAGAGTTCCAAATTCATCTATCTATACAGGAGAGAACAGAGGGAAACCTAAATATAAAAACTGCTACTGTAGACGAACGCTACAACCTAGAGAACAAAATTTGGTGAACCAAGTTGGATGTGTGTACTGATCATTTCCACCAAGTATCATCAAAATTGGGTAAAAAAATATTTGCTGGTATTTCGGAAACTCGTAATTTCTTAGAATCTTGGCAACCCCTCTCCATGAAAGTGCTTTTCCACAGTCTGTGCCTAGGGCTACTTGAAGAGGAAACAAACCATAGAGACAAAACTGAGAACTCCTTTATTTTGTCAAGTTTCAAAGAGCTACTACAATCCAAGTTGGATTTAGAGTTCCAAATTTATCTATCTATATATGAGAGAACAGAGTGAAACCTAAATATAAAACCTGCTAGTGTAGACGAACGCTTCAACCTAGAAGAACAAAATTTGGTGAGCCAAGTGGGATTTGTGTACTGATAATCAGCAACAAGTATCATCAAGATTGGGTGAAAAAATATTTGCTGGTACGTCGGAAACTCGTTATTTCTTAGAAGCTTGGCAACCCCTCTCAATGAAAGTGCTTTTCCACAGTCTGTGCCTAGGGCTACTTGAAGAGGAAACAAACCATAGAGACAAAACTCAGAACTCCTTTATTTTGTCAAGTTTCAAAGAGCTACTACAATCAATCTTGGATTTAGAGATCCAAATTCATCTATCTATATAGGAGAGAAGAGAGAGGAACCTAAATATAAAACCTGCTACTGTAGACGAACGCTTCAACCTAGAAGAATAAAATTTGGTGAGCCAAGTTGGATTTGTGTACTGATCATTAGCAACAAGTATCATAAAGATTGGGTGAAAAAATATTTGCTGGTACTTCGGAAACTCGTTATTTCTTAGAAGCTTGGCAACCGCTCTCAATGAAAGCGCTTTTCCACAGTGTGCGCATAGGGCTACGTGAAGAGGAAACAAACCATAGAGACAAAACTCAGAACTCCTTTATTTTGTCAAGTTTCAAAGAGGTACTACAAACCATGTTGGATTTAGAGTTCCAAATTCATCTATCTATATATGAGAGAACAGAGTGAAAACTAAATATAAAAACGGCTACTTTAGATGAACGCTTCAACTAGAAGAACAAAATTTGGTGACCAAGTGGGATCTATGTACTGATCATTACCACCAAGTATCATCAAGATTGGGTGAAAAAATATTTGCTGGTATTTCCGAAACTCGTTATTTCTTAGAAGCTTGGCAACCCCTCTCAATGAAAGTGCTTTTCCACAGTCTGTGCCTAGGGCTACTTGAAGAGGAAACAATCCATAGAGACAAAAGTGAGAACTCCTTTATTTTGACAAGTTTCAAAGAGGTACTACAATCCATGTTGGATTTAAAGTTCCAAATTCATCTATCTATATTGGAGAGAACAGAGAGAAACCTAAATATAAAAACTGCTACTTTAGACGAACGCTTCAACCTAGAAGAACAAAATTTGGTGAGCCAAGTGGGATTTGTGTACTGATCATTACCACCAAGTATTATCAAGATTGGGTGAAAAAATATTTGCTGGTATTTCGGAAATTCGTTATTTCTTAGAAGCTTGGCAACCCGTCTTAATGAAAGTGCTTCCACAGTCTGTGCCTAGGGCTACTTGAAGAGGAAACAAACCATAGAGACAAAACTGAGAACTCCTTTATTTTGTCAAGTTTCAAAGAGCTACTACAAATCATGTTGGATTTAGAGTTCCAAATTCATCTATCTATATATGAGAGAACAGAGTGAAACCTAAATATAAAAACTGGCTACTGTAGACGAACGCTTAACCTAGAAGAACAAAATTTGGTGAGCCAAGTGGGATCTGTGTACTGATCGTTACCACCAATGTATCATCAAGATTGGGTGGAAAAATATTTGCTGGTATTTCGGAAAATCGTTAATTCTTAGAAGCTTTACAACCACTCTCAATGAAAGTGCTTTTCCACAGTCTGTGCCTAGGGCTACTTGAAGAGGAAACAATCCGTAGAAACAAAACTGAGAACTCCTTTATTTTGTCAATTTTCAAAAAGCTCCTACAAACCATGTTGGATTTAGAGTTCCAAATTCATCTATCTATACAGGAGAGAACAGAGGGAAACCTAAATATAAAAACTGCTACTGTAGACGAACGCTACAACCTAGAGAACAAAATTTGGTGAGCCAAGTTGGATGTGTGTACTGATCATTTCCACCAAGTATCATCAAAATTGGGTAAAAAAATATTTGCTGGTATTTCGGAAACTCGTAATTTCTTAGAATCTTGGCAACCCCTCTCCATGAAAGTGCTTTTCCACAGTCTGTGCCTAGGGCTACTTGAAGAGGAAACAAACCATAGAGACAAAACTGAGAACTCCTTTATTTTGTCAAGTTTCAAAGAGCTACTACAATCCAAGTTGGATTTAGAGTTCAAATTTATCTATCTATATATGAGAGAACAGAGTGAAAACCTAAATATAAAACCTGCTAGTGTAGACGAACGCTTCAACCTAGAAGAACAAAATTTGGTGAGCCAAGTGGGATTTGTGTACTGATAATCAGCAACAAGTATCATCAAGATTGGGTGAAAAAATATTTGCTGGTACGTCGGAAACTCGTTATTTCTTAGAAGCTTGGCAACCCCTCTCAATGAAAGTGCTTTTCCACAGTCTGCGCCTAGGGCTACTTGAAGAGGAAACAAACCATAGAGACAAAACTCAGGACTCCTTTATTTTGTCAAGTTTCAAAGAGCTACTACAATCAGTGTTGGATTTAGAGATCCAAATTCATCTATCTATATAGGAGAGAAGAGAGAGGAACCTAAATATAAAACCTGCTACTGTAGACGAACGCTTCAACCTAGAAGAATAAAATTTGGTGAGCCAAGTTGGATTTGTGTACTGATCATTAGCAACAAGTATCATAAAGATTGGGTGAAAAAATATTTGCTGGTACTTCGGAAACTCGTTATTTCTTAGAAGCTTGGCAACCGCTCTCAATGAAAGCGCTTTTCCACAGTGTGCGCATAGGGCTACGTGAAGAGGAAACAAACCATAGAGACAAAACTCAGAACTCCTTTATTTTGTCATGTTTCAAAGAGGTACTACAAACCATGTTGGATTTAGAGTTCCAAATTCATCTATCTATATATGAGAGAACAGAGTGAAACCTAAATATAAAAACGGCTACTTTAGATGAACGCTTCAACCTAGAAGAACAAAATTTGGTGACCAAGTGGGATCTATGTACTGATCATTACCACCAAGTATCATCAAGATTGGGTGAAAAAATATTTGCTGGTATTTCCGAAACTCGTTATTTCTTAGAAGCTTGGCAACCCCTCTCAATGAAAGTGCTTTTCCACAGTCTGTGCCTAGGGCTACTTGAAGAGGAAACAATCCATAGAGACAAAAGTGAGAACTCCTTTATTTTGTCAAGTTTCAAAGAGGTACTACAATCCATGTTGGATTTAAAGTTCCAAATTCATCTATCTATATAGGAGAGAACAGAGAGAAACCTAAATATAAAAACTGCTACTTTAGACGAACGCTTCAACCTAGAAGAACAAAATTTGGTAAGCCAAGTGGGATTTGTGTACTGATCATTACCACCAAGTATCATCAAGATTGGGTGAAAAAATATTTGCTGGTATTTCGGAAATTCGTTATTTCTTAGAAGCTTGGCAACCCGTCTTAATGAAAGTGCTTCCACAGTCTGTGCCTAGGGCTACTTTAAGAGGAAACAAACCATAGAGACAAAACTGAGAACTCCTTTATTTTGTCAAGTTTCAAAGAGCTACTACAAATCATGTTGGATTTAGAGTTCCAAATTCATCTATCTATATATGAGAGAACAGAGTGAAACCTAAATATAAAAACTGCTACTGTAGACGAACGCTTCAACCTAGAAGAACAAAAATTTGGTGAGCCAAGTGGGATGTGTGTACTGATCATTACCACCAAGTATCATCAAGATTGGGTGAAAAAATATTTGCTGGTATTTCGGAAACTCGTTATTTCTTAGAAGCTTTGCAACCCCTCACAATGAAAGTGCTTTTCCGCAGTCTGTGCCTAGGGCTACTTGAAGAGGAAACAAACCATAGAGACAAAACTGAGAACTCTTTTATTTTGTCAAGTTTCAAAGAGCTACTATAAACCATGTTGGATTTAGAGTTGCAAATTCATCTATCTATATAGGAGAGAACACAGGGAAACCTATATATAAAAACTGCTATTGTAGACGAACGCTTCAACCTAGAAGAACAAAATTTGGTGAGCCAAGTGGGATTTGTGTACTGATCATTACCACCAAGTATCATCAAGATTGGGTTAAACAATATTTGCTGGTATTTTGGAAACTCGTTATTACTTAGAAGCTTGGCAACCCATCTCAATGAAAGTGCTTTCCACAGTCTGTGCCTAGGGCTACTTGAAGAGGAAACAAACCATAGAGACAAAACTGAGAACTCTTTTATTTTGTCAAGTTTCAAAGAGCTACTACAAACCATGTTGGATTTAGAGTTCCAAATTCATCTATCTATATAGGAGAGAACAGAGGGAAACCTAAATATAAAAACTGCTACTGTAGACGAACGCTTCAACCTAGAAGAACAAAATTTGGTGAGCCAAGTGGGATTTGTGTACTGATCATTACCACCAAGTATCATCAAGATTGGGTGAAAAAATATTTGCTGGTATTTCGGAAACTCGTTATTTCTTAGAAGCTTGGCAACCCCTCTCAATGAAAGTGCTTTTCCACAGTCTGTGCCTAGGGCTACTTGAAGAGGATACAAACCATAGAGACAAAACTGAGAACTCCTTTATTTTGTCAAGTTTCAAAGAGCAACTACAAACCATGTTGGATTTAGAGTTCCAAATTCATCTATCTATATAGGAGAGAACAGAGGGAAACCTAAATATAAAAACTGCTACTGTAGACGATCTCTTCAACCTAGAAGAACAAAATTTGGTGAGCCAAGTGGGATTTGTGTACTGATCATTAGCAACAAGTACCATCAAGATTGGGGGAAAAAACATTTGCTGGTATTTCGGAAACTCATTGTTTCTTAGAAGCTTGGCAACCCCTCTCAATGAAAGTGCTTTTCCACAGTCTGTGCCTAGGGCTACTTGAAGAGGAAACAAACCATAGAGACAAAACTCAGAACTCCTTTATTTTATCAAGTTTCAAAGAGCTACTACAAACCATGTTGGATTTAGAGTTCCAGATTCATATATCTATATAGGAGAGAACAGAGGGAAACCTAAATATAAAAACTGCTACTGTAGGAGAAAGCTTCAACCTAGAAGAACAAAATTGGCTGAGCCAAGTTCGATTTGTGTAGTGATCATTAGCAACAAGTATCATCAAGATTGGGTGGAAAAAATATTTTCTGGTATTTCTGAAACTCGTTATTTCTTAGAAGCTTGGCAACCCCTCTCAATGAAAGTGCTTTCCACAGTCTGTGCCTAGGGCTACTTGAAGAGGAAACAAACCATAGAGACAAACCTGAGAACTCTTTTATTTTGTCAAGTTTCAAAGAGCTACTACAAACCATGTTGGATTTAGAGTTCCAAATTCATCTATCTATATAGGAGAGAACAGAGGAAACCTAAATATAAAAACTGCTACTGTAGACGAAAGCTTCAACCTAGAAGAACAAAATTTGGTGAGCCAAGTGGGATTTGTGTACTTATCATTACCACCAAGTATCATCAAGATTGGGTGAAAAAATATTTGCTGGTGTTTCGGAAACTTGGAATTTCTTAGAAGCTTGGCAACCACTCTCAATGAAAGTGCTTTTCCACAGTCTGTGCCTAGGGCTACTTGAAGAGGATACAAACCATAGAGACAAAACTGAGAACTCCTTTATTTTGTCAAGTTTCAAAGAGCAACTACAAACCATGTTGGATTTAGAGTTCCAAATTCATCTATCTATATAGGAGAGAACAGAGGGAAACCTAAATATAAAAACTGCTACTGTAGACGATCTCTTCAACCTAGAAGAACAAAATTTGGTGAGCCAAGTGGGATTTGTGTACTGATCATTAGCAACAAGTACCATCAAGATTGGGTGAAAAAACATTTGCTGGTATTTCGGAAACTCATTGTTTCTTAGAAGCTTGGCAACCCCTCTCAATGAAAGTGCTTTTCCACAGTCTGTGCCTAGGGCTACTTGAAGAGGAAACAAACCATAGAGACAAAACTCAGAACTCCTTTATTTTATCAAGTTTCAAAGAGCTACTACAAACCATGTTGGATTTAGAGTTCCAGATTCATATATCTATATAGGAGAGAACAGAGGGAAACCTAAATATAAAAACTGCTACTGTAGGAGAAAGCTTCAACCTAGAAGAACAAAATTGGCTGAGCCAAGTTCGATTTGTGTAGTGATCATTAGCAACAAGTATCATCAAGATTGGGTGGAAAAAATATTTTCTGGTATTTCTGAAACTCGTTATTTCTTAGAAGCTTGGCAACCCCTCTCAATGAAAGTGCTTTTCCACAGTCTGTGCCTAGGGCTACTTGAAGAGGAAACAAACCATAGAGACAAAACTGAGAACTCTTTTATTTTGTCAAGTTTCAAAGAGCTACTATAAACCATGTTGGATTTAGAGTTGCAAATTCATCTATCTATATAGGAGAGAACACAGGGAAACCTATATATAAAAACTGCTATTGTAGACGAACGCTTCAACCTAGAAGAACAAAATTTGGTGAGCCAAGTGGGATTTGTGTACTGATCATTACCACCAAGTATCATCAAGATTGGGTTAAACAATATTTGCTGGTATTTTGGAAACTCGTTATTCCTTAAAAGCTTGGCAACCCATCTCAATGAAAGTGCTTTTCCACAGTGTGTGCCTAGGGCTAATAGAAGAGGAAACAATCCATACAGACAAAACTGAGAACGCCTTTATTTTGTCAAGTTTCAAAGAGCTACTAAAAACCATGTTGGATTTACAGTTCCAAATTCATCTATCTATACAGGAGAGAACAGAGGGAAACCTAAATATAAAAACTGCTACTGTAGCGAACGCTTCAACCTAGAAGAACAAAATTTGGTGAGCCAAGTGGGATTTGTGTACTGATCATTACCACAAAGTATCATCAAGACTGGGTGAAAAAATATTTGCTGGTATTTTGGAAACTAGTTATTTCTTAGAAGCCTGGCAACCCATCTCAATGAAAGTGCTTCCACAGTCTGTGCCTAGGGCTACTTGAAGACGAAACAAACCATAGAGACAAAACTGAGAACTCCTTTATTTTGTCAAGTTTCAAAGAGCTACTACAATCCATGTGGGATTTAGAGTTCCACATTCATCTAACTATATAGGAGAGAACAGAGAGAAACCTAAATATAAAACCTGCTACTGTAGACGAACGCTACAACCTAGAAGAACA
>NW_027517324.1:0-45395 GCF_048772815.1 Callospermophilus lateralis
CTATCTTCCTAATCCTATTGAATATCCCTTTTTGACTGGATGTTCTCTCTAAATTCAATCATCCAATGTACAATGTCCTATGCCATTTTATATCGAATTATCTGAGGCATCTTTGCAGAACATCATTCAAAGCTAAGTATCCCAATCAAGGGCAAAACCCTTCTGGGCTTCAAATCATACCTAGATTTCTGTTTTCCTACTTATATTTCACCTCTATATTCTTGTAAATATTGCAGGTTCCCAATACCATTATTCATCACACAGAATCACTCGTAACCCAAATCAAACCTGTTTTTAACCCCAAGTATACACTGTTCCCTCAATCATTTTACAGAAGAGCAGGGACAGAGTGGTTCTTACAATACAGGAAAGTTGGGGAGCCTTCCACCTGATGAGAACCTCAAATGTCCATGCACAAATGATACCTGGAGAAGTTGTAGGCAGGTATGAAGCACCTGAGAGAGCAAAAGTCATCTTCCATGGCAAACAACCTGGTCAGGATGAAGGGATGTGTCTGAATCTGCCTCTCTCTCTTCTTATTGTACAGAAGATGGACCAAACCAGGGCTGAGTGGAGAGCTGTTCCCGGGTGCCAATGGTGATATACATTCTACCTTATGAAAGTGTCACAGGAAGTAGGGGCAACCTCCATCTTATGTTACCCTTGGAAGCAACTGTTAGGACAAAGTGGTTGCCAAGGCAGTGACCTCATTCAGTTCCAAAGAATGTGACATACCTCATTTCCTTGGTGATGGAACTCTCTGAACTTGGTATCCAAGAAGCCAGGCACCCAGAGGCAGTCCCAGTCCCAGTCCCAGTGGGCTCACTTGTTTGGATTTACCAAGGACAGAGTCAGTTTTCTTGGTACCTAATGATGTGAGGATGGCCAAATGCCAGGAGAGCTCTGAAGATGGACCTTTCCTGAGAAAACAGGTAGTGGCTAACCACTTTTTCCCTGACATCTTCACAGAGTTGGTCAAGGAAAACAAGATCTGAGAGAAGACAGGCCATTTCGGGGGAACATAGTATGGCCCACCAGTCAGAGGACACTCCGGATAGTCACAGACGTACTTGGGGGAAGGAGGTGCCTTTGTGGGAGTGGGTGTGGGTTTGTTGTTTTGTCTCATGTTCTGAGAATAGATAGAAAAGGCGGTTTGTTTGGTTTGGAGTGGACAGTTTCTAGTAAGTCATTTGACACGGCGAGTGTTTCTGTTACTGTGTATCCCACTGTGTCCGTTGTTGTAGACATTAGAAAAGAGAATGCATTAATGGATGTGTCCTGTCTAGTATAAATATTCCCATGCCCAATATATGAATGGACTGCAGCTTGTCTTATCGATGTGCAACACCTGCTATCTTTCTAAGTTGTAGTTTTCTTCCTGAATTCTGGCCACTCTCCAGAATAGGCCTCATGGATTTGTGTCCAAAATATGTACCACCTCCAAGCTCTGTGACATGGCCATGTACTGGATAGCTGAAGAGAATGGCGAGTATCTCAGAAAACTCAGATATCAGTGTGACCAGGAAAGTCTCAGTGCAGAAACCCTGCTTTGGGCCTTTTGCTTACTTATTGTTGTGTTGCACTGAATGTCAGGAAGGTCTTTGCCTCAGGCCACCCCTTTGTGAAGCCTGATGAAAACAGTTTTCAAATGGAAATGAATGGGCCTCACCTGTGGCTCTTTGCTTAATTGCTTTGGAAAGGGATGTGTCTTTATCAGCCTCTTGGGCCTGTGTGTGGCTGTGACTTAGATTCTCAGCACCTGATGGATCTTAAGAATGATCCCATGTGAGCTTCCAAAACCAAATGGCAAAAAATTTCATTCATTGTGGATGAAGTCTCTTGCCTTCCTCTGTTAGGTTCCTGCACTCCATCAAATGACAATAGGGATTCTTTGGGTCAAATGAGTTCTTCAAAGCCCTGCAGAGGTGCTTGTGTTTTTGCATGACTCTAAATCACCTAAAGAATCGATACCTAAAATCAGTAGGCCTCAAATTGGAGAAACACAGAAGTATTAACGGCAGGCTTATTTGTTCACTCCTGGTTCACAGAAACGGTGTCCAGGCTACCCTGACTTTAGGCAAATGAGGGGCAAACGAGCTGATTTTGGACACTGTCTTGGGCTGCGCCCCTCATGGAAACCTCCAGCCAGAGGTTAAGATGATTGACTATATGAAATAAGATGAGGGGCCATGTGGGAGTGTTTTGGTTTTAATTTTGGTTATTTGTGTGGCATTGGAAAAAATGACTGGGTCCACGTGGGCTTGAACTCTGGTGTGATTCCCCTTAGAGACTGGGTTTTGGAACTGAACTCAGAGAAGCATTGCCATAAATTTTGTTGGGATTTTAAGAGGCCACGCATGAAAGTCGCTCTTGGAAACTGAGACCTAGGCCCCAAGTGGATTTCCACAGAGGCCTGGGAATCTCAGCAAGGATATCACATGATTTTATTCTTAAAGAAATGGCAGCCATAGTTGAGAGTCAAAACACACATGGACCTACATTGTAGACCCTCAATGGGCCTGGCCTAATGTGACCTTTTGTCCACTCTTTGGGAAGCCGTGCCTGTGAGAGTTCTCCAGAGATTTCATTGAAATGAGCTTCCTCACCATTTAAAGTTTGCTGAATGAACTGAAACCCACAGTGCCTCCAGCTTCATGCTTGAAAAATGGCTAGATAAATACCATGAAATTTTTGAAATTCCTATGACCAGGTGGCACTGGAGGAACATTGGATGTCCTGTTGCTGATCATGAGTATACCAGACAGTGCCTTGATTTACTGAGTTTCATGAAAATGGTGTAGAACAGAGATGCCAGAAATTTGGAGCCTGCTGAGTAGTGGGTCTAGAGCAGTGGTGGGAGGTGTTTGATAAAACATCCGTGGTAGGGCCATGTGGATCTACCATTGGATTCCAAATGGCTTGTAACTGACATGGTGCAGCCAACAGACCCTTATATGTAAAGGCATCTTGTTATATGGAGAGTTTTCAGAGGAAAATTAAGAATCAGGTTGATATGGACAAGGGGGCAATGGGGCAAGCTGTGAGAGATAGGAGCCTAGTTGGTGCATTCTCTTGCAGACCCTGACCCACCACACGTGACAGAACTCCCTCCAGCACTGTGTCCCAGTTTAGCTCCTAGTATTTCGTGAAACAAATACCAAACTCACAGTGCAGCAGGAAAAACACCACAAAAAGTGGAAGAGGACCAAATGGCTTCACAGTCCACACGGGGAGACACTTAGTCCCCAGTGGCCTCAGTTTACCTACAAAGAGAGGATTCAGCACTGCTTCATCTTGTTCATTGGAAAATAAGAAACCATGTCCTCCAGGTCACATAGATGCAGACCCAGCTTTGATGTTCTCACTACAGAGGAAGCCAAATCTCCTGAAAACAACATATATTTCAAGTGTGGAAGCTCAGAGGCAGTTTCTCAAAAAGTTTTTAGGCCAGCAGAGCTCCATGTTTGTGGAGGGTTTACCCTGTCCCTTAGTTTTGGAAACTCCTCTACCACCTCCAAGGTTGTGAACTCCTGAGCATTTTCCATTCCAGATATGTATTCACTGATTTTGTAACTCTTCTCCTCTAATTGTGTCTTACTTGGGGTGAAGGTAATGTCAAGGCATTGTTCTGGATGAGAGCGGGAGGATATTTGTGCAGCATATATTTACATACACATTGGATTCATTTTCCAATTTTCCATTCGAAATACTGAATCCCTGACACTAACCCATACCTAGTAGACTCAGACTATTCATCCTAATATAATGGAGAAAATTAACCCAACACATTAGAAATACAAGTACTTCAGAGGAGACATGTTGTATAGTTGGACTTGACATTTGCATTATATAAGGTAGGAGTTATAAATCTAGTCAAATTTATTTGAAATATTCTCCATGTGTTTTAAACTTAACAAATATGTGAATTTTTGTTTCCTTTTTCTGTAGTCTATTCACACATGTATATTTATATGCATATATAGAATCCTACCAGGTATCACACGTACATTTTTGTGAGGTGGCTGTCTTGGCAGATACAAATTGTGAGAAGAGTTCACTCCTCCTAAATGCTGTTGGAAATGAAAATTCAACTTATAGGAGAGCGTCCTAGTAGAACAACATTATTCATTAGCTCATGTTCAGTAAAATAAATATTTTTGCATTTGTGGATGATACATATGTACTGATGAATTTCGATTGGCATTTATATTGGTACTTTTTAATGTCTGTGAGTTGTGTGTGTGTGTGTGTGTGTGTGTGTATAGATATAGATATAGATATAGATATACTCTCCAAATTTTCAAAATATGAAATATATGTGTCTAATATACACTCTCTAAATTCATTCATGTTCATGTATGTGGATTTATAATCCACTTTCACAAGATGATAATCAGAAATATTCATCCACCTTAAATACATATTTGTTTCCTAGTACTGAAAACTAACTTCAGTGAATGGTGCATACAAATCCTAATTATTCTACAGTAACTGACCCAGTCTAACATCAATGCAAGTAGACTCCTATGGGACATGATATGTAATTTGTCATTCATTTGTATTCGACACTGGTACATTATTGTTTCTTCAGTTTTTGCACATCACAGGATATACATTTCATCCACAAGTTCACAAATTAATAAGCATTTGTTTCAACTTTCACCACTTCTTGCTTCAGAACACATATATTGTCAGGGTTTCTTGACTGGTCTTTTCATGAGACTTCTTTCCAATACATTATTTTGAATTTCCATAATTATTTTGAAGCAAACATCACACACTCTTCATGATAAACCAAAACACAAATATTTCCATTACATATATACCTGGTTGGAATGAATGATTGTATATCAATATACGATTTCCTTTAATTTTTCAGATATCAGTTCAGTTCATTATTTAAAGTTCAAAAAAGTTATATTATTTATTCACAGTATGGTCTATTCATGCTTTTTCTCTATATTCCTAGAAACAGGGTAAACCTCTTTGTAACCCCGATTCTCATTTTACATCTTCAATATATTGCTCCCAGAAATGGTGAAAGAAATACTCATGTCACCTCATTATCACAGTAATATTCTGGACAAAAAATGGAAAGGTCACACTTATGATTGTACCAAAGCCTAATGGAAAGTGAACATGGATTTCTAAAACATCCATGTCCAGGTTGCCTAATGCTGTCAATTGTCAATCCTATTGGTGACTACATATTTGTTTTTTTCCTAATTTATATATTCAAACTCAACCCTGTTGAAAATGTCTAATTCTATCACTCACTTTATAGTTTGCCTGATTTCCTATATTTCTATTGATATCTGCTTTTCTACATATTTTCCCCCAGTTCAACATAGTGACTGACTCTTCATATGTGCTGACATTTACATTCACTCAACAACCGAAAGTCAATTGCTAAAGAACTTTTGGTCCAAATTCTATACTCACTCTTCTTCCTAAACCTACCGACTATCTTCCTAATCCTATTGAATATCCTTTTTGACTGGATGTTCTCTCTAAATTCAATCATCCAATGTACAAGGTCCTATGCCATTGTATATCGAATTATCTGAGGCATCTTTGCAGAACATCATTCAAAGCTAAGTATCCCAATCAAGGGCAAAACCCTTCTGGGCTTCAAATCATACCTAGATTTCTGTTTTCCTACTTATATTTCACCTCTATATTCTTGTAAATATTGCAGGTTCCCAATACCATTATTCATCACACAGAATCACTCGTAACCCAAATCAAACCTGTTTTTAACCCCAAGTATACACTGTTCCCTCAATCATTTTACAGAAGAGCAGGGACAGAGTGGTTCTTACAATACAGGAAAGTTGGGGACCTTCCACCTGATGAGAACCTCAAATGTCCATGCACAAATGATACCTGGAGAAGTTGTAGGCAGGTATGAAGCACCTGAGAGAGCAAAAGTCATCTTCCATGGCAAACAACCTGGTCAGGATAAAGGGATGTGTCTGAATCTGCCTCTCTCTCTTCTTATTGTACAGAAGATGGACCAAACCAGGGCTGAGTGGAGAGCTGTTCCCGGGTGCCAATGGTGATATACATTCTACCTTATGAAAGTGTCACAGGAAGTAGGGGCAACCTCCATCTTATGTTACCCTTGGAAGCAACTGTTAGGACAAAGTGGTTGCCAAGGCAGTGACCTCATTCAAGTTCCAAAGAATGTGACATACCTCATTTCCTTGGTGATGGAACTCTCTGAACTTGGTATCCAAGAAGCCAGGCACCCAGAGGCAGTCCCAGTCCCAGTCCCAGTGGGCTCACTTGTTTGGATTTACCAAGGACAGAGTCAGTTTTCTTGGTACCTAATGATGTGAGGATGGCCAAATGCCAGAAGAGCTCTGAAGATGGACCTTTCCTGAGAAAACAGGTAGTGGCTAACCACGTTTTCCTGACATCTTCACAGAGTTGGTCAAGGAAACAAGATCTGAGAGAAGACAGGCCATTTCGGGGGAACATAGTATGGCCCACCAGTCAGAGGACACTCCGGATAGTCACAGACGTACTTGGGGGAAGGAGGTGCCCTTGTGGGAGTGGGTGTGGGTTTGTTGTTTTGTCTCATGTTCTGAGAATAGATAGAAAAGGTGGTTTGTTTGGTTTGGAGTGGACAGTTTCTAGTAAGTCATTTGACACGAGGAGTGTTTCTCTTTCTGTGTATCCCACTGTGTCCGTTGTTGTAGACATTAGAAAAGAGAATGCATTAATGGATGTGTCCTGTCTAGTATAAATCTTCCCATGCCCAATATATGAATGGACTGCAGCTTGTCTTATCGATGTGCAACACCTGCTATCTTTCTAAGTTGTAGTTCTCTTCCTGAATTCTGGCCACTCTCCAAAATAGGCTCATGGATTTGTGTCCAATATATGTACCACCTCCAAGCTCTGTGACATGGCCATGTACTGGATAGCTGAAGAGAATGGCGAGCATCTCAGAAAACTCAGATATCAGTGTGACCAGGAAAGTCTCAGTGCAGAAACCCTGCTTTGGGCCTTTTGCTTACTTATTGTTGTGTTGCACTGAATGTCAGGAAGGTCTTTGCCTCAGGCCACCCCTTTGTGAAGCCTGATGAAAACAGTTTTCAAATGGAAATGAATGGGCCTCACCTGTGGCTCTTTGCTTAATTGCTTTGGAAAGGGATGTGTCTTTATCAGCCTCTTGGGCCTGTGTGTGGCTGTGACTTAGATTCTCAGCACCTGATGGATCTTAAGAATGATCCCATGTGAGCTTCCAAAACCAAAATGGCAAAAAATTTCATTCATTGTGGATGAAGTCTCTTGCCTTCCTCTGTTAGGTTCCTGCACTCCATCAAATGACAATAGGGATTCTTTGGGTCAAATGAGTTCTTCAAAGCCTGCAGAGGTACTTGTGTTTTCGCATGACTCTAAATCACCTAAAGAATCGATACCTAAAATCAGTAGGCCTCAAATTGGAGAAACACAGAAGTATTAACGGCAGGCTTATTTGTTCACTCCTGGTTCACAGAAACGGTGTCCAGGCTACCCTGACTTTAGACAAATGAGGGGCAAACGAGCTGATTTTGGACACTGTCTTGGGCTGCCCCCTCATGGAAACCTCCAGCCAGAGGTTAAGATGATTGACTATATGAAATAAGATGAGGGCCATGTGGGAGTGTTTTGGTTTTAATTTTGGTCATTTGTGTGGCATTGGAAAAAATGACTGGGTCCACGTGGGCTTGAACTCTGGTGTGATTCCCCTTAGAGACTGAGTTTTGGAACTGAACTCAGAGAAGCATTGCCATAAATTTTGTTGGGATTTTAAGAGGCCACGCATGAAAGTCGCTCTTGGAACCTGAGACCTAGGCCCCAAGTGGATTTCCACAGAGGCCTGGGAATCTCAGCAAGGATATCACATGATTTTATTCTTAAAGAAATGGCAGCCATAGTTGAGAGTCAAAACACACATGGACCTCACATTGTAGACCTCAATGGGCCTGGCCTAATGTGACCTTTTGTCCACTCTTTGGGAAGCCGTGCCTGTGAGAGTTCTCCAGAGATTTCATTGAAATGAGCTTCCTCACCATTTAAAGTTTGCTGAATGAACTGAAACCCACAGTGCCTCCAACTTCATGCTTGAAAAATGGCTAGATAAATACCATGAAATTTTTGAAATTCCTATGACCAGGTGGCACTGGAGAAACATTGGATGTCCTGTTGCTGATCATGAGTATACCAGACAGTGCCTTGATTTACTGAGTTTCATGAAAATGGTGTAGAACAGAGATGCCAGAAATTTGGAGCCTGCTGAGTAGTGGGTCTAGAGCAGTGGTGGGGAGGTGTTTGATAAAACATCCGTGGTAGGGCCATGTGGATCTACCATTGGATTCCAAATGGCTTGTAACTGACATGGTGCAGCCAACAGACCCTTATATGTAAAGGCATCTTGTTATATGGAGAGTTTTCAGAGGAAAATTAAGAATCAGGTTGATATGGACAAGGGGGCAATGGGGCAAGCTGTGAGAGATAGGAGCCTAGTTGGTGCATTCTCTTGCAGACCCTGACCCACCACACGTGACAGAACTCCCTCCAGCACTGTGTCCCAGTTTAGCTCCTAGTATTTCGTGAAACAAATACCAAACTCACAGTGCAGCAGCCAAAACACCACAAAAAGTGGAAGAGGACCAAATGGCTTCACAGTCCACACGGGGAGACACTTAGTCCCCAGTGGCCTCAGTTTACCTACAAAGAGAGGATTCAGCACTGCTTCATCTTGTTCATTGGAAAATAAGAAACCATGTCCTCCAGGTCACATAGATGCAGACCCAGCTTTGATGTTCTCACTACAGAGGAAGCCAAATCTCCTGAAAACAACATATATTTCAAGTGTGGAAGCTCAGAGGCAGTTTCTCAAAACGTTTTTAGGCCAGCAGAGCTCCATGTTTGTGGAGGGTTTACCCTGTCCCTTAGTTTTGGAAACTCCTCTACCACCTCCAAGGTTGTGAACTCCTGAGCATTTTCCATTCCAGATATGTATTCACTGATTTTGTAACTCTTCTCCTCTAATTGTGTCTTACTTGGGGTGAAGGTAATGTCAAGGCATTGTTCTGGATGAGAGCGGGAGGATATTTGTGCAGCATATATTTACATACACATTGGATTCATTTTCCAATTTTCCATTCGAAATACTGAATCCCTGACACTAACCCATACCTAGTAGACTCAGACTATTCATCCTAATATAATGGAGAAAATTAACCCAACACATTAGAAATACAAGTACTTCAGAGGAGACATGTTGTATAGTTGGACTTGACATTTGCATTATATAAGGTAGGAGTTATAAATCTAGTCAAATTTATTTGAAATATTCTCCATGTGTTTTAAACTTAACAAATATGTGAATTTTTGTTTCCTTTTTCTGTAGTCTATTCACACATGTATATTTATATGCATATATAGAATCCTACCAGGTATCACACGTACATTTTTGTGAGGTGGCTGTCTTGGCAGATACAAATTGTGAGAAGAGTTCACTCCTCCTAAATGCTGTTGGAAATGAAAATTCAACTTATAGGAGAGCGTCCTAGTAGAACAACATTATTCATTAGCTCATGTTCAGTAAAATAAATATTTTTGCATTTGTGGATGATACATATTTACTGATGAATTTCGATTGGCATTTATATTGGTACTTTTTAATGTCTGTGAGTTGTGTGTGTGTGTGTGTGTGTGTGTGTGTGTGTATAGATATAGATATAGATATAGATATACTCTCCAAATTTTCAAAATATGAAATATATGTGTCTAATATACACTCTCTAAATTCATTCATGTTCATGTATGTGGATTTATAATCCACTTTTCACAAGATGATAATCAGAAATATTCATCCACCTGAAATACATATTTGTTTCCTAGTACTGAAAACTAACTTCAGTGAATGGTGCATACAAATCCTAATTATTCTACAGTAACTGACCCAGTCTAACATCAATGCAAGTAGACTCCTATGGGACATGATATGTAATTTGTCATTCATTTGTATTCGACACTGGTACATTATTGTTTCTTCAGTTTTTGCACATCACAGGATATACATTTCATCCACAAGTTCACAAATTAATAAGCATTTGTTTCAACTTTCACCACTTCTTGCTTCAGAACACATGTATTGTCAGGGTTTCTTGACTGGTCTTTTCATGAGACTTCTTTCCAAACACATTATTTTGAATTTCCATAATCATTTTGAAGCAAACGTCACACACTCTTCATGATAAACCAAAACACAAATATTTCCATTACATATATACCTGGATGGAATGAATGATTGTATATCAATATACGATTTCCTTTAATTTTTCAGATATCAGTTCAGTTCATTATTTAAAATTCAAAAAAGTTATATTATTTATTCACAGTATGGTCTATTCATGCTTTTTCTCTATATTCCTAGAAACAGGGTAAACCTCTTTGTAACCCCGATTCTCATTTTACATCTTCAATATATTGCTCCCAGAAATGGTGAAAGAAATACTCATGTCACCTCATTATCACAGTAATATTCTGGACAAAAAATGGAAAGGTCACACTTATGATTGTACCAAAGCCTAAATGGAAAGTGAACATGGATTTCTAAAAACATCCATGTCCAGGTTGCCTAATGCTGTCAATTGTCAATCCTATTGGTGACTACATATTTGTTTTTTTCCTAATTTATATATTCAAACTCAACCCTGTTGAAAATGTCTAATTCTATCACTCACTTTATACTTTGCCTGATTTCCTAATATTTCTATTGATATCTGCTTTTCTACATATTTTCCCCAGTTCAACATAGTGACTGACTCTTCATATGTGCTGACATTTACATTCACTCAACAACCGAAAGTCTATTGCTAAAGAACTTTTGGTCCAAATTCTATACTCACTCTTCTTCCTAAACCTACCGACTATCTTCCTAATCCTATTGAATATCCCTTTTTGACTGGATGTTCTCTCTAAATTCAATCATCCAATGTACAAGGTCCTATGCCATTGTATATCGAATTATCTGAGGCATCTTTGCAGAACATCATTCAAAGCTAAGTATCCCAATCAAGGGCAAAACCCTTCTGGGCTTCAAATCATACCTAGATTTCTGTTTTCCTACTTATATTTCACCTCTATATTCTTGTAAATATTGCAGGTTCCCAATACCATTATTCATCACACAGAATCACTCGTAATCCAAATCAAACCTGTTTTTAACCCCAAGTATACACTGTTCCCTCAATCATTTTACAGAAGAGCAGGGACAGAGTGGTTCTTACAATACAGGAAAGTTGGGGACCTTCCACCTGATGAGAACCTCAAATGTCCATGCACAAATGATACCTGGAGAAGTTGTAGGCAGGTATGAAGCACCTGAGAGAGCAAAAGTCATCTTCCATGGCAAACAACCTGGTCAGGATGAAGGGATGTGTCTGAATCTGCCTCTCTCTCTTCTTATTGTACAGAAGATGGACCAAACCAGGGCTGAGTGGAGAGCTGTTCCCGGGTGCCAATGGTGATATACATTCTACCTTATGAAAGTGTCACAGGAAGTAGGGGCAACCTCCATCTTATGTTACCCTTGGAAGCAACTGTTAGGACAAAGTGGTTGCCAAGGCAGTGACCTCATTCAGTTCCAAAGAATGTGACATACCTCATTTCCTTGGTGATGGAACTCTCTGAACTTGGTATCCAAGAAGCCAGGCACCCAGAGGCAGTCCCAGTCCCAGTCCCAGTGGGCTCACTTGTTTGGATTTACCAAGGACAGAGTCAGTTTTCTTGGTACCTAATGATGTGAGGATGGCCAAATGCCAGGAGAGCTCTGAAGATGGACCTTTCCTGAGAAAACAGGTAGTGGCTAACCACGTTTTCCTGACATCTTCACAGAGTTGGTCAAGGAAACAAGATCTGAGAGAAGACAGGCCATTTCGGGGGAACATAGTATGGCCCACCAGTCAGAGGACACTCCGGATAGTCACAGACGTACTTGGGGGAAGGAGGTGCCTTTGTGGGAGTGGGTGTGTGTTTGTTGTTTTGTCTCATGTTCTGAGAATAGATAGAAAAGGCGGTTTGTATGGTTTGGAGTGGACAGTTTCTAGTAAGTCATTTGACACGGCGAGTGTTTCTCTTTCTGTGTATCCCACTGTGTCCGTTGTTGTAGACATTAGAAAAGAGAATGCATTAATGGATGTGTCCTGTCTAGTATAAATCTTCCCATGCCCAATATATGAATGGACTGCAGCTTGTCTTATCGATGTGCAACACCTGCTATCTTTCTAAGTTGTAGTTTTCTTCCTGAATTCTGGCCACTCTCCAGAATAGGCTCATGGATTTGTGTCCAAAATATGTACCACCTCCAAGCTCTGTGACATGGCCATGTACTGGATAGCTGAAGAGAATGGCGAGCATCTCAGAAAACTCAGATATCAGTGTGACCAGGAAAGTCTCAGTGCAGAAACCCTGCTTTGGGCCTTTTGCTTACTTATTGTTGTGTTGCACTGAATGTCAGGAAGGTCTTTGCCTCAGGCCACCCCTTTGTGAAGCCTGATGAAAACAGTTTTCAAATGGAAATAAATGGGCCTCACCTGTGGCTCTTTGCTTAATTGCTTTGGAAAGGGATGTGTCTTTATCAGCCTCTTGGGCCTGTGTGTGGCTGTGACTTAGATTCTCAGCACCTGATGGATCTTAAGAATGATCCCATGTGAGCTTCCAAAACCAAAATGGCAAAAAATTTCATTCATTGTGGATGAAGTCTCTTGCCTTCCTCTGTTAGGTTCCTGCACTCCATCAAATGACAATAGGGATTCTTTGGGTCAAATGAGTTCTTCAAAGCCCTGCAGAGGTACTTGTGTTTTCGCATGACTCTAAATCACCTAAAGAATCGATACCTAAAATCAGTAGGCCTCAAATTGGAGAAACACAGAAGTATTAACGGCAGGCTTATTTGTTCACTCCTGGTTCACAGAAACGGTGTCCAGGCTACCCTGACTTTAGACAAATGAGGGGCAAACGAGCTGATTTTGGACACTGTCTTGGGCTGCGCCCCTCATGGAAACCTCCAGCCAGAGGTTAAGATGATTGACTATATGAAATAAGATGAGGGCCATGTGGGAGTGTTTTGGTTTTAATTTTGGTCATTTGTGTGGCATTGGAAAAAATGACTGGGTCCACGTGGGCTTGAACTCTGGTGTGATTCCCCTTAGAGACTGGGTTTTGGAACTGAACTCAGAGAAGCATTGCCATGAATTTTGTTGGGATTTTAAGAGGCCACGCATGAAAGTCGCTCTTGGAAACTGAGACCTAGGCCCCGGGTGAATTTCCACAGAGGCCTGGGAATCTCAGCAAGGATATCACATGATTTTATTCTTAAAGAAATGGCAGCCATAGTTGAGAGTCAAAACACACATGGACCTCACATTGTAGACCTCAATGGGCCTGGCCTAATGTGACCTTTTGTCCACTCTTTGGGAAGCCATGCCTGTGAGAGTTCTCCAGAGATTTCATTGAAATGAGCTTCCTCACCATTTAAAGTTTGCTGAATGAACTGAAACCCACAGTGCCTCCAACTTCATGCTTGAAAAATGGCTAGATAAATACCATGAAATTTTTGAAATTCCTATGACCAGGTGGCACTGGAGAAACATTGGATGTCCTGTTGCTGATCATGAGTATACCAGACAGTGCCTTGATTTACTGAGTTTCATGAAAATGGTGTAGAACAGAGATGCCAGAAATTTGGAGCCTGCTGAGTAGTGGGTCTAGAGCAGTGGTGGGGAGGTGTTTGATAAAACATCCGTGGTAGGGCCATGTGGATCTACCATTGGATTCCAAATGGCTTGTAACTGACATGGTGCAGCCAACAGACCCTTATATGTAAAGGCATCTTGTTATATGGAGAGTTTTCAGAGGAAAATTAAGAATCAGGTTGATATGGACAAGGGGGCAATGGGGCAAGCTGTGAGAGATAGGAGCCTAGTTGGTGCATTCTCTTGCAGACCCTGACCCACCACACGTGACAGAACTCCCTCCAGCACTGTGTCCCAGTTTAGCTCCTAGTATTTCGTGAAACAAATACCAAACTCACAGTGCAGCAGCCAAAACACCACAAAAAGTGGAAGAGGACCAAATGGCTTCACAGTCCACACGGGGAGACACTTAGTCCCCAGTGGCCTCAGTTTACCTACAAAGAGAGGATTCAGCACTGCTTCATCTTGTTCATTGGAAAATAAGAAACCATGTCCTCCAGGTCACATAGATGCAGACCCAGCTTTGATGTTCTCACTACAGAGGAAGCCAAATCTCCTGAAAACAACATATATTTCAAGTGTGGAAGCTCAGAGGCAGTTTCTCAAAACGTTTTTAGGCCAGCAGAGCTCCATGTTTGTGGAGGGTTTACCCTGTCCCTTAGTTTTGGAAACTCCTCTACCACCTCCAAGGTTGTGAACTCCTGAGCATTTTCCATTCCAGATATGTATTCACTGATTTTGTAACTCTTCTCCTCTAATTGTGTCTTACTTGGGGTGAAGGTAATGTCAAGGCATTGTTCTGGATGAGAGCGGGAGGATATTTGTGCAGCATATATTTACATACACATTGGATTCATTTTCCAATTTTCCATTCGAAATACTGAATCCCTGACACTAACCCATACCTAGTAGACTCAGACTATTCATCCTAATATAATGGAGAAAATTAACTCAACACATTAGAAATACAAGAACTTCAGAGGAGACATGTTGTATAGTTGGACTTGACATTTGCATTATATAAGGTAGGAGTTATAAATCTAGTCAAATTTATTTGAAATATTCTCCATGTGTTTTAAACTTAACAAATATGTGAATTTTTGTTTCCTTTTTCTGTAGTCTATTCACACATGTATATTTATATGCATATATAGAATCCTACCAGGTATCACACGTACATTTTTGTGAGGTGGCTGTCTTGGCAGATACAAATTGTGAGAAGAGTTCACTCCTCCTAAATGCTGTTGGAAATAAAAATTCAACTTATAGGAGAGCGTCCTAGTAGAACAACATTATTCATTAGCTCATGTTCAGTAAAATAAATATTTTTGCATTTGTGGATGATACATATTTACTGATGAATTTCGATTGGCATTTATATTGGTACTTTTTAATATCTGTGAGTTGTGTGTGTGTGTGTGTGTGTGTGTTTGTGTGTGTGTGTGTATAGATATAGATATAGATATAGATATAGATATACTCTCCAAATTTTTCAAAATATGAAATATATGTGTCTAATATACACTCTCTAAATTCATTCATGTTCATGTATGTGGATTTATAATCCACTTTTCACAAGATGATAATCAGAAATATTCATCCACCTGAAATACATATTTGTTTCCTAGTACTGAAAACTAACTTCAGTGAATGGTGCATACAAATCCTAATTATTCTACAGTAACTGACCCAGTCTAACATCAATGCAAGTAGACTCCTATGGGACATGATATGTAATTTGTCATTCATTTGTATTCGACACTGGTACATTATTGTTTCTTCAGTTTTTGCACATCACAGGATATACATTTCATCCACAAGTTCACAAATTAATAAGCATTTGTTTCAACTTTCACCACTTCTTGCTTCAGAACACATGTATTGTCAGGGTTTCTTGACTGGTCTTTTCATGAGACTTCTTTCCAAACACATTATTTTGAATTTCCATAATCATTTTGAAGCAAACGTCACACACTCTTCATGATAAACCAAAACACAAATATTTCCATTACATATATACCTGGTTGGAATGAATGATTGTATATCAATATACGATTTCCTTAAATTTTTCAGATATCAGTTCAGTTCATTATTTAAAGTTCAAAAAAGTTATATTATTTATTCACAGTATGGTCTATTCATGCTTTTTCTCTATATTCCTAGAAACAGGGTACACCTCTTTGTAACCCCGATTCTCATTTTACATCTTCAATATATTGCTCCCAGAAATGGTGAAAGAAATACTCATGTCACCTCATTATCACAGTAATATTCTGGACAAAAAATGGAAAGGTCACACTTATGATTGTACCAAAGGCTAAATGGAAAGTGAACATGGATTTCTAAAAACATCCATGTCCAGGTTGCCTAATGCTGTCAATTGTCAATCCTATTGGTGACTACATATTTGTTTTTTTCCTAATTTATATATTCAAACTCAACCCTGTTGAAAATGTCTAATTCTATCACTCACTTTATACTTTGCCTGATTTCCTAATATTTCTATTGATATCTGCTTTTCTACATATTTTCCCCAGTTCAACATAGTGACTGACTCTTCATATGTGCTGACATTTACATTCACTCAACAACCGAAAGTCTATTGCTAAAGAACTTTTGGTCCAAATTCTATACTCACTCTTCTTCCTAAACCTACCGACTATCTTCCTAATCCTATTGAATATCCCTTTTTGACTGGATGTTCTCTCTAAATTCAATCATCCAATGTACAAGGTCCTATGCCATTGTATATCGAATTATCTGAGGCATCATTGCAGAACATCATTCAAAGCTAAGTATCCCAATCAAGGGCAAAACCCTTCTGGGCTTCAAATCATACCTAGATTTCTGTTTTCCTACTTATATTTCACCTCTATATTCTTGTAAATATTGCAGGTTCCCAATACCATTATTCATCACACAGAATCACTCGTAATCCAAATCAAACCTGTTTTTAACCCCAAGTATACACTGTTCCCTCAATCATTTTACAGAAGAGCAGGGACAGAGTGGTTCTTACAATACAGGAAAGTTGGGGACCTTCCACCTGATGAGAACCTCAAATGTCCATGCACAAATGATACCTGGAGAAGTTGTAGGCAGGTATGAAGCACCTGAGAGAGCAAAAGTCATCTTCCATGGCAAACAACCTGGTCAGGATGAAGGGATGTGTCTGAATCTGCCTCTCTCTCTTCTTATTGTACAGAAGATGGAACAAACCAGGGCTGAGTGGAGAGCTGTTCCCGGGTGCCAATGGTGATATACATTCTACCTTATGAAAGTGTCACAGGAAGTAGGGGCAACCTCCATCTTATGTTACCCTTGGAAGCAACTGTTAGGACAAAGTGGTTGCCAAGGCAGGGACCTCATTCAGTTCCAAAGAATGTGACATACCTCATTTCCTTGGTGATGGAACTCTCTGAACTTGGTATCCAAGAAGCCAGGCACCCAGAGGCAGTCCCAGTCCCAGTCCCAGTGGGCTCACTTGTTTGGATTTACCAAGGACAGAGTCAGTTTTCTTGGTACCTAATGATGTGAGGATGGCCAAATGCCAGGAGAGCTCTGAAGATGGACCTTTCCTGAGAAAACAGGTAGTGGCTAACCACTTGTTCCTGACATCTTCACAGAGTTGGTCAAGGAAACAAGATCTGAGAGAAGACAGGCCATTTCGGGGGAACATAGTATGGCCCACCAGTCAGAGGACACTCCGGATAGTCACAGACGTACTTGGGGGAAGGAGGTGCCTTTGTGGGAGTGGGTGTGGGTTTGTTGTTTTGTCTCATGTTCTGAGAATAGATAGAAAAGGCGGTTTGTTTGGTTTGGAGTGGACAGTTTCTAGTAAGTCATTTGACACGGCGAGTGTTTCTCTTTCTGTGTATCCCACTGTGTCCGTTGTTGTAGACATTAGAAAAGAGAATGCATTAATGGATGTGTCCTGTCTAGTATAAATCTTCCCATGCCCAATATATGAATGGACTGCAGCTTGTCTTATCGATGTGCAACACCTGCTACCTTTCTAAGTTGTAGTTTTCTTCCTGAATTCTGGCCACTCTCCAGAATAGGCTCATGGATTTGTGTCCAAAATATGTACCACCTCCAAGTTCTGTGACATGGCCTTGTACTGGATAGCTGAAGAGAATGGCGAGCATCTCAGAAAACTCAGATATCAGTGTGACCAGGAAAGTCTCAGTGCAGAAACCCTGCTTTGGGCCTTTTGCTTACTTATTGTTGTGTTGCACTGAATGTCAGGAAGGTCTTTGCCTCAGGCCACCCCTTTGTGAAGCCTGATGAAAACAGTTTTCAAATGGAAATAAATGGGCCTCACCTGTGGCTCTTTGCTTAATTGCTTTGGAAAGGGATGTGTCTTTATCAGCCTCTTGGGCCTGTGTGTGGCTGTGACTTAGATTCTCAGCACCTGATGAATCTTAAGAATGATCCCATGTGAGCTTCCAAAACCAAAATGGCAAAAAATTTCATTCATTGTGGATGAAGTCTCTTGCCTTCCTCTGTTAGGTTCCTGCACTCCATCAAATGACAATAGGGATTCTTTGGGTCAAATGAGTTCTTCAAAGCCCTGCAGAGGTACTTGTGTTTTCGCATGACTCTAAATCACCTAAAGAATCGATACCTAAAATCAGTAGGCCTCAAATTGGAGAAACACAGAAGTATTAACGGCAGGCTTATTTGTTCACTCCTGGTTCACAGAAACGGTGTCCAGGCTACCCTGACTTTAGACAAATGAGGGGCAAACGAGCTGATTTTGGACACTGTCTTGGGCTGCGCCCCTCATGGAAACCTCCAGCCAGAGGTTAAGATGATTGACTATATGAAATAAGATGAGGGCCATGTGGGAGTGTTTTGGTTTTAATTTTGGTCATTTGTGTGGCATTGGAAAAAATGACTGGGTCCACGTGGGCTTGAACTCTGGTGTGATTCCCCTTAGAGACTGGGTTTTGGAACTGAACTCAGAGAAGCATTGCCATGAATTTTGTTGGGATTTTAAGAGGCCACGCATGAAAGTCGCTCTTGGAAACTGAGACCTAGGCCCCGGGTGGATTTCCACAGAGGCCTGGGAATCTCAGCAAGGATATCACATGATTTTATTCTTAAAGAAATGGCAGCCATAGTTGAGAGTGAAAACACACATGGACCTCACATTGTAGACCTCAATGGGCCTGGCCTAATGTGACCTTTTGTCCACTCTTTGGGAAGCCATGCCTGTGAGAGTTCTCCAGAGATTTCATTGAAATGAGCTTCCTCACCATTTAATGTTTGCTGAATGAACTGAAACCCACAGTGCCTCCAACTTCATGCTTGAAAAATGGCTAGATAAATACCATGAAATTTTTGAAATTCCTATGACCAGGTGGCACTGGAGAAACATTGGATGTCCTGTTGCTGATCATGAGTATACCAGACAGTGCCTTGATTTACTGAGTTTCATGAAAATGGTGTAGAACAGAGATGCCAGAAATTTGGAGCCTGCTGAGTAGTGGGTCTAGAGCAGTGGTGGGGAGGTGTTTGATAAAACATCCGTGGTAGGGCCATGTGGATCTACCATTGGATTCCAAATGGCTTGTAACTGACATGGTGCAGCCAACAGACCCTTATATGTAAAGGCATCTTGTTATATGGAGAGTTTTCAGAGGAAAATTAAGAATCAGGTTGATATGGACAAGGGGGCAATGGGGCAAGCTGTGAGAGATAGGAGCCTAGTTGGTGCATTCTCTTGCAGACCCTGACCCACCACACGTGACAGAACTCCCTCCAGCACTGTGTCCCAGTTTAGCTCCTAGTATTTCGTGAAACAAATACCAAACTCACAGTGCAGCAGCAAAAACACCACAAAAAGTGGAAGAGGCCCAAATGGCTTCACAGTCCACACGGGGAGACACTTAGTCCCCAGTGGCCTCAGTTTACCTACAAAGAGAGGATTCAGCACTGCTTCATCTTGTTCATTTTAAAATAAGAAACCATGTCCTCCAGGTCACATAGATGCAGACCCAGCTTTGATGTTCTCACTACAGAGGAAGACAAATCTCCTGAAAACAACATATATTTCAAGTGTGGAAGCTCAGAGGCAGTTTCTCAAAAAGTTTTTAGGCCAGCAGAGCTCCATGTTTGTGGAGGGTTTACCCTGTCCCTTAGTTTTGGAAACTCCTCTACCACCTCCAAGGTTGTGAACTCCTGAGCATTTTCCATTCCAGATATGTATTCACTGATTTTGTAACTCTTCTCCTCTAATTGTGTCTTACTTGGGGTGAAGGTAATGTCAAGGCATTGTTCTGGATGAGAGCGGGAGGATATTTGTGCAGCATATATTTACATACACATTGGATTCATTTTCCAATTTTCCATTCGAAATACTGAATCCCTGACACTAACCCATACCTAGTAGACTCAGACTATTCATCCTAATATAATGGAGAAAATTAACCCAACACATTAGAAATACAAGTACTTCAGTGGAGACATGTTGTATAGTTTGACTTGACATTTGCATTATATAAGGTAGGAGTTATAAATCTAGTCAAATTTATTTGAAATATTCTCCATGTGTTTTAAACTTAACAAATATGTGAATTTTTGTTTCCTTTTTCTGTAGTCTATTCACACATGTATATTTATATGCATATATAGAATCCTACCAGGTATCACACGTACATTTTTGTGAGGTGGCTGTCTTGGCAGATACAAATTGTGAGAAGAGTTCACTCCTCCTAAATGCTGTTGGAAATGAAAATTCAACTTATAGGAGAGCGTCCTAGTAGAACAACATTATTCATTAGCTCATGTTCAGTAAAATAAATATTTTTGCATTTTTGGATGATACATATTTACTGATGAATTTCGATTGGCATTTATATTGGTACTTTTTAATATCTGTGAGTTGTGTGTGTGTGTGTGTGTGTGTGTTTGTGTGTGTGTGTATAGATATAGATATAGATATAGATATACTCTCCAAATTTTTCAAAATATGAAATATATGTGTCTAATATACACTCTCTAAATTCATTCATGTTCATGTATGTGGATTTATAATCCACTTTTCACAAGATGATAATCAGAAATATTCATCCACCTGAAATACATATTTGTTTCCTAGTACTGAAAACTAACTTCAGTGAATGGTGCATACAAATCCTAATTATTCTACAGTAACTGACCCAGTCTAACATCAATGCAAGTAGACTCCTATGGGACATGATATGTAATTTGTCATTCATTTGTATTCGACACTGGTACATTATTGTTTCTTCAGTTTTTGCACATCACAGGATATACATTTCATCCACAAGTTCACAAATTAATAAGCATTTGTTTCAACTTTCACCACTTCTTGCTTCAGAACACATGTATTGTCAGGGTTTCTTGACTGGTCTTTTCATGAGACTTCTTTCCAAACACATTATTTTGAATTTCCATAATCATTTTGAAGCAAACGTCACACACTCTTCATGATAAACCAAAACACAAATATTTCCATTACATATATACCTGGTTGGAATGAATGATTGTATATCAATATACGATTTCCTTTAATTTTTCAGATATCAGTTCAGTTCATTATTTAAAGTTCAAAAAAGTTATATTATTTATTCACAGTATGGTCTATTCATGCTTTTTCTCTATATTCCTAGAAACAGGGTACACCTCTTTGTAACCCCGATTCTCATTTTACATCTTCAATATATTGCTCCCAGAAATGGTGAAAGAAATACTCATGTCACCTCATTATCACAGTAATATTCTGGACAAAAAATGGAAAGGTCACACTTATGATTGTACCAAAGCCTAAATGGAAAGTGAACATGGATTTCTAAAAACATCCAAGTCCAGGTTGCCTAATGCTGTCAATTGTCAATCCTATTGGTGACTACATATTTGTTTTTTTCCTAATTTATATATTCAAACTCAACCCTGTTGAAAATGTCTAATTCTATCACTCACTTTATACTTTGCCTGATTTCCTAATATTTCTATTGATATCTGCTTTTCTACATATTTTCCCCAGTTCAACATAGTGACTGACTCTTCATATGTGCTGACATTTACATTCACTCAACAACCGAAAGTCTATTGCTAAAGAACTTTTGGTCCAAATTCTATACTCACTCTTCTTCCTAAACCTACCGACTATCTTCCTAATCCTATTGAATATCCCTTTTTGACTGGATGTTCTCTCTAAATTCAATCATCCAATGTACAAGGTCCTATGCCATTGTATATCGAATTATCTGAGGCATCTTTGCAGAACATCATTCAAAGCTAAGTATCCCAATCAAGGGCAAAACCCTTCTGGGCTTCAAATCATACCTAGATTTCTGTTTTCCTACTTATATTTCACCTCTATATTCTTGTAAATATTGCAGGTTCCCAATACCATTATTCGTCACACAGAATCACTCGTAATCCAAATCAAACCTGTTTTTAACCCCAAGTATACACTGTTCCCTCAATCATTTTACAGAAGAGCAGGGATAGAGTGGTTCTTACAATACAGGAAAGTTGGGGACCTTCCACCTGATGAGAACCTCAAATGTCCATGCACAAATGATACCTGGAGAAGTTGTAGGCAGGTATGAAGCACCTGAGAGAGCAAAAGTCATCTTCCATGGCAAACAACCTGGTCAGGATGAAGGGATGTGTCTGAATCTGCCTCTCTCTCTTCTTATTTTACAGAAGATGGACCAAACCAGGGCTGAGTGGAGAGCTGTTCCCGGGTGCCAATGGTGATATACATTCTACCTTATGAAAGTGTCACAGGAAGTAGGGGCAACCTCCATCTTATGTTACCCTTGGAAGCAACTGTTAGGACAAAGTGGTTGCCAAGGCAGTGACCTCATTCAGTACCAAAGAATGTGACATACCTCATTTCCTTGGTGATGGAACTCTCTGAACTTGGTATCCAAGAATCCAGGCACCCACAGGCAGTCCCAGTCCCAGTCCCAGTGGGCTCACTTGTTTGGATTTACCAAGGACAGAGTCAGTTTTCTTGGTACCTAATGATGTGAGGATGGCCAAATGCCAGGAGAGCTGTGAAGATGGACCTTTCCTGAGAAAACAGGTAGTGGCTAACCAGATCTGAGAGAAGACAGGCCATTTCGGGGGAACATAGTATGGCCCACCAGTCAGAGGACACTCCGGATAGTCACAGACGTACTTGGGGGAAGGAGGTGCCTTTGTGGGAGTGGGTGTGGGTTTGTTGTTTTGTCTCATGTTCTGAGAATAGATAGAAAAGGCGGTTTGTTTGGTTTGGAGTGGACAGTTTCTAGTAAGTCATTTGACACGGCGAGTGTTTCTCTTTCTGTGTATCCCACTGTGTCCGTTGTTGTAGACATTAGAAAAGAGAATGCATTAATGGATGTGTCCTGTCTAGTATAAATCTTCCCATGCCCAATATATGAATGGACTGAAGCTTGTCTTATCGATGTGCAACACCTGCTATCTTTCTAAGTTGTAGTTTTCTTCTTGAATTCTGGCCACTCTCCAGAATAGGCTCATGGATTTGTGTCCAAAATATGTACCACCTCCAAGCTCTGTGACATGGCCATGTACAGGATAGCTGAAGAGAATGGCGAGCATCTCAGAAAACTCAGATATCAGTGTGACCAGGAAAGTCTCAGTGCAGAAACCCTGCTTTGGGCCTTTTGCTTACTTATTGTTGTGTTGCACTGAATGTCAGGAAGGTCTTTGCCTCAGGCCACACCTTTGTGAAGCCTGATGAAAACAGTTTTCAAATGGAAATGAATGGGCCCCACCTGTGGCTCTTTGCTTAATTGCTTTGGAAAGGGATGTGTCTTTATCAGCCTCTTGGGCCTGTGTGTGGCTGTGACTTAGATTCTCAGCACCTGATGGATCTTAAGAATGATCCCATGTGAGCTTCCAAAACCAAAATGGCAAAAAATTTCATTCATTGTGGATGAAGTCTCTTGCCTTCCTCTGTTAGGTTCCTGCACTCCATCAAATGACAATAGGGATTCTTTGGGTCAAATGAGTTCTTCAAAGCCCTGTAGAGGTACTTGTGTTTTCGCATGACTCTAAATCACCTAAAGAATCGATACCTAAAATCAGTAGGCCTCAAATTGGAGAAACACAGAAGTATTAACGGCAGGCTTATTTGTTCACTCCTGGTTCACAGAAACGGTGTCCAGGCTACCCTGACTTTAGACAAATGAGGGGCAAACGAGCTGATTTTGGACACTGTCTTGGGCTGCGCCCCTCATGGAAACCTCCAGCCAGAGGTTAAGATGATTGACTATATGAAATAAGATGAGGGCCATGTGGGAGTGTTTTGGTTTTAATTTTGGTCATTTGTGTGGCATTGGAAAAAATGACTGGGTCCACGTGGGCTTGAACTCTGGTGTGATTCCCCTTAGAGACTGGGTTTTGGAACTGAACTCAGAGAAGCATTGCCATGAATTTTGTTGGGATTTTAAGAGGCCACGCATGAAAGTCGCTCTTGGAAACTGAGACCTAGGCCCCGGGTGGATTTCCACAGAGGCCTGGGAATCTCAGCAAGGATATCACATGATTTTATTCTTAAAGAAATGGCAGCCATAGTTGAGAGTGAAAACACACATGGACCTCACATTGTAGACCTCAATGGGCCTGGCCTAATGTGACCTTTTGTCCACTCTTTGGGAAGCCGTGCCTGTGAGAGTTCTCCAGAGATTTCATTGAAATGAGCTTCCTCACCATTTAATGTTTGCTGAATGAACTGAAACCCACAGTGCCTCCAATTTCATGCTTGAAAAATGGCTAGATAAATACCATGAAATTTTTGAAATTCCTATGACCAGGTGGCACTGGAGAAACATTGGATGTCCTGTTGCTGATCATGAGTATACCAGACAGTGCCTTGATTTACTGAGTTTCATGAAAATGGTGTAGAACAGAGATGCCAGAAATTTGGAGCCTGCTGAGTAGTGGGTCTAGAGCAGTGGTGGGGAGGTGTTTGATAAAACATCCGTGGTAGGGCCATGTGGATCTACCATTGGATTCCAAATGGCTTGTAACTGACATGGTGCAGCCAACAGACCCTTATATGTAAAGGCATCTTGTTATATGGAGAGTTTTCAGAGGAAAATTAAGAATCAGGTTGATATGGACAAGGGGGCAATGGGGCAAGCTGTGAGAGATAGGAGCCTAGTTGGTGCATTCTCTTGCAGACCCTGACCCACCACACGTGACAGAACTCCCTCCAGCACTGTGTCCCAGTTTAGCTCCTAGTATTTCGTGAAACAAATACCAAACTCACAGTGCAGCAGCCAAAACACCACAAAAAGTGGAAGAGGACCAAATGGCTTCACAGTCCACACGGGGAGACACTTAGTCCCCAGTGGCCTCAGTTTACCTACAAAGAGAGGATTCAGCACTGCTTCATCTTGTTCATTGGAAAATAAGAAACCATGTCCTCCAGGTCACATAGATGCAGACCCAGCTTTGATGTTCTCACTACAGAGGAAGCCAAATCTCCTGAAAACAACATATATTTCAAGTGTGGAAGCTCAGAGGCAGTTTCTCAAAAAGTTTTTAGGCCAGCAGAGCTCCATGTTTGTGGAGGGTTTACCCTGTCCCTTAGTTTTGGAAACTCCTCTACCACCTCCAAGGTTGTGAACTCCTGAGCATTTTCCATTCCAGATATGTATTCACTGATTTTGTAACTCTTCTCCTCTAATTGTGTCTTACTTGGGGTGAAGGTAATGTCAAGGCATTGTTCTGGATGAGAGCGGGAGGATATTTGTGCAGCATATATTTACATACACATTGGATTCATTTTCCAATTTTCCATTCGAAATACTGAATCCCTGACACTAACCCATACCTAGTAGACTCAGACTATTCATCCTAATATAATGGAGAAAATTAACCCAACACATTAGAAATACAAGTACTTCAGTGGAGACATGTTGTATAGTTGGACTTGACATTTGCATTATATAAGGTAGGAGTTATAAATCTAGTCAAATTTATTTGAAATATTCTCCATGTGTTTTAAACTTAACAAATATGTGAATTTTTGTTTCCTTTTTCTGTAGTCTATTCACACATGTATATTTATATGCATATATAGAATCCTACCAGGTATCACACGTACATTTTTGTGAGGTGGCTGTCTTGGCAGATACAAATTGTGAGAAGAGTTCACTCCTCCTAAATGCTGTTGGAAATGAAAATTCAACTTATAGGAGAGCGTCCTAGTAGAACAACATTATTCATTAGCTCATGTTCAGTAAAATAAATATTTTTGCATTTGTGGATGATACATATTTACTGATGAATTTCGATTGGCATTTATATTGGTACTTTTTAATATCTGTGAGTTGTGTGTGTGTGTGTGTGTGTTTGTGTGTGTGTGTGTGTATAGATATAGATATAGATATAGATATAGATATACTCTCCAAATTTTTCAAAATATGAAATATATGTGTCTAATATACACTCTCTAAATTCATTCATGTTCATGTATGTGGATTTATAATCCACTTTTCACAAGATGATAATCAGAAATATTCATCCACCTGAAATACATATTTGTTTCCTAGTACTGAAAACTAACTTCAGTGAATGGTGCATACAAATCCTAATTATTCTACAGTAACTGACCCAGTCTAACATCAATGCAAGTAGACTCCTATGGGACATGATATGTAATTTGTCATTCATTTGTATTCGACACTGGTACATTATTGTTTCTTCAGTTTTTGCACATCACAGGATATACATTTCATCCACAAGTTCACAAATTAATAAGCATTTGTTTCAACTTTCACCACTTCTTGCTTCAGAACACATGTATTGTCAGGGTTTCTTGACTGGTCTTTTCATGAGACTTCTTTCCAAACACATTATTTTGAATTTCCATAATCATTTTGAAGCAAACGTCACACACTCTTCATGATAAACCAAAACACAAATATTTCCATTACATATATACCTGGTTGGAATGAATGATTGTATATCAATATACGATTTCCTTAAATTTTTCAGATATCAGTTCAGTTCATTATTTAAAGTTCAAAAAAGTTATATTATTTATTCACAGTATGGTCTATTCATGCTTTTTCTCTATATTCCTAGAAACAGGGTACACCTCTTTGTAACCCCGATTCTCATTTTACATCTTCAATATATTGCTCCCAGAAATGGTGAAAGAAATACTCATGTCACCTCATTATCACAGTAATATTCTGGACAAAAAATGGAAAGGTCACACTTATGATTGTACCAAAGCCTAAATGGAAAGTGAACATGGATTTCTAAAAACATCCATGTCCAGGTTGCCTAATGCTGTCAATTGTCAATCCTATTGGTGACTACATATTTGTTTTTTTCCTAATTTATATATTCAAACTCAACCCAGTTGAAAATGTCTAATTCTATCACTCACTTTATACTTTGCCTGATTTCCTAATATTTCTATTGATATCTGCTTTTCTACATATTTTCCCCAGTTCAACATAGTGACTGACTCTTCATATGTGCTGACATTTACATTCACTCAACAACCGAAAGTCTATTGCTAAAGAACTTTTGGTCCAAATCCTGTACTCACTCTTCTTCCTAAACCTACCGACTATCTTCCTAATCCTACTGAATATCCCTTTTTGACTGGATGTTCTCTTCTAAATTCAATCATCCAATGTACAAGGTCCTATGCCATTGTATATCGAATTATCTGAGGCATCTTTGCAGAACATCATTCAAAGCTAAGTATCCCAATCAAGGGCAAAACCCTTCTGGGCTTCAAATCATACCTAGATTTCTGTTTTCCTACTTATATTTCACCTCTATATTCTTGTAAATATTGCAGGTTCCCAATACCATTATTCATCACACAGAATCACTCGTAATCCAAATCAAACCTGTTTTTAACCCCAAGTATACACTGTTCCCTCAATCATTTTACAGAAGAGCAGGGACAGAGTGGTTCTTACAATACAGGAAAGTTGGGGACCTTCCACCTGATGAGAACCTCAAATGTCCATGCACAAATGATACCTGGAGAAGTTGTAGGCAGGTATGAAGCACCTGAGAGAGCAAAAGTCATCTTCCATGGCAAACAACCTGGTCAGGATGAAGGGATGTGTCTGAATCTGCCTCTCTCTCTTCTTATTGTACAGAAGATGGACCAAACCAGGGCTGAGTGGAGAGCTGTTCCCGGGTGCCAATGGTGATATACATTCTACCTTATGAAAGTGTCACAGGAAGTAGGGGCAACCTCCATCTTATGTTACCCTTGGAAGCAACTGTTAGGACAAAGTGGTTGCCAAGGCAGTGACCTCATTCAGTTCCAAAGAATGTGACATACCTCATTTCCTTGGTGATGGAACTCTCTGAACTTGGTATCCAAGAAGCCAGGCACCCAGAGGCAGTCCCAGTCCCAGTCCCAGTGGGCTCACTTGTTTGGATTTACCAAGGACAGAGTCAGTTTTCTTGGTACCTAATGATGTGAGGATGGCCAAATGCCAGGAGAGCTCTGAAGATGGACCTTTCCTGAGAAAACAGGTAGTGGCTAACCACTTTTTCCTGACATCTTCACAGAGTTGGTCAAGGAAACAAGATCTGAGAGAAGACAGGGCATTTCGGGGGAACATAGTATGGCCCACCAGTCAGAGGACACTCCGGATAGTCACAGACGTACTTGGGGGAAGGAGGTGCCTTTGTGGGAGTGGGTGTGGGTTTGTTGTTTTGTCTCATGTTCTGAGAATAGATAGGAAAGGCGGTATGTTTGGTTTGGAGTGGACAGTTTCTAGTAAGTCATTTGACACGGCGAGTGTTTCTGTTTCTGTGTATCCCACTGTGTCCGTTGTTGTAGACATTAGAAAAAAGAATGCATTAATGGATGTGTCCTGTCTAGTGTAAATCTTCCCATAATTCATCCTGCCCAATATATGAATGGACTGCAGTTGTCTTATCGATGTGCAACACCTGCTATCTTTCTAAGTTGTTGTTTTATTCCTGAATTCTGGCCACTCTCCAGAATAGGCTCATGGATTTGTGTCCAAAATATGTACCACCTCCAAGCTCTGTGACATGGCCATGTACTGGATATCTGAAGAGAATGGCGAGCACCTCAGAAAACTCAGATATCAGTGTGACCAGGAAAGTCTCAGTGCAGAAACCCTGCTTTGGGCCTTTTGCTTACTTATTGTTGTGTTGCACTGAATGTCAGGAAGGTCTTTGGCTCAGGCCACCCCTTTGTGAAGCCTGAAGAAAACAGTTTTCAAATGGAAATGAATGGACCTCACCTGTGGCTCTTTATCAGCCTCTTGGACCTGTGTGTGGCTGTGACTTAGATTCTCAGCACCTGATGGATCTTAAGAATGATCCCACGTGAGCTTCCAAAACCAAAATGGCAAAAAATATCATTCATTGTGGATGAAGTCTCTTGCCTTCCTCTGTTAGGTTCCTGCACTCCATCAAATGACAATAGGGATTCTTTGGGTCAAATGAGTTCTTCAAAGCCCTGCAGAGGTGCTTGTGTTTTCGCATGACTCTAAATCACCTAAAGAATCGATACCTAAAATCAGTAGGCCTCAAATTGGAGAAACAAAGAAGTATTAACGGCAGGCTTATTTGTTCGCTCCTGTTTCAGAGAAACGGTGTCCAGGCTACCCTGACTTTAGACAAATGAGGGGCAAACGAGCTGATTTTGGACACTGTCTTGGGCTGCGCCCCTCATGGAAACCTCCAGCCAGAGGTTAAGATGATTGACTATATGGAATAAGATGAAGGCCATGTGGGAGTGTTTTGGTTTTAATTTTGGTCATTTGTGTTGCATTGGAAAAAATGACTGGGTCCACGTGAGCTTGAACTCTGGTGTGATTCCCCTTAGAGACTGGGTTTTGGAACTGAACTCAGAGAAGCATTGCCATGAATTTTGTTGGGATTTTAAGAGGCCACGCATGAAAGTCGCTCTTGGAAACTGAGACCTAGGCCCCGGGTGGATTTCCACAGAGGCCTGGGAATCTCAGCAAGGATATCACATGATTTTATTCCTAAAGAAATGGCAGCCATAGTTGAGAGTCAAAACACACATGGACCTCACATTGTAGACCTCAATGGGCCTGGCCTAATGTGACCTTTTGTCCACTCTTTGGGAAGCCGTGCCTGTGAGAGTTCTCCAGAGATTTCATTGAAATGAGCTTCCTCACCATTTAATGTTTGCTGAATGAACTGAAACCCACAGTGCCTCCAACTTCATGCTTGAAAAATGGCTAGATAAATACCATGAAATTTTTGAAATTCCTATGACCAGGTGGCACTGGAAAAACATTGGATGTCCTGTTGCTGATCATGAGTATACCAGACAGTGCCTTGATTTACTGAGTTTCATGAAAATGGTGTAGAACAGAGATGCCAGAAATTTGGAGCCTGCTGAGTAGTGGGTCTAGAGCAGTGGTGGGGAGGTGTTTGATAAAACATCCGTGGTAGGGCCATGTGGATCTACCATTGGATTCCAAATGGCTTGTAACTGACATGGTGCAGCCAACAGACCCTTATATGTAAAGGCATCTTGTTATATGGAGAGTTTTCAGAGGAAAATTAAGAATCAGGTTGATATGGACAAGGGGGCAATGGGGCAAGCTGTGAGAGATAGGAGCCTAGTTGGTGCATTCTCTTGCAGACCCTGACCCACCACACGTGACAGAACTCCCTCCAGCGCTGTGTCCCAGTTTAGCTCCTAGTATTTCGTGAAACAAATACCAAACTCACAGTGCAGCAGCAAAAACACCACAAAAAGTGGAAGAGGACCAAATGGCTTCACAGTCCACACGGGGAGACACTTAGTCCCCAGTGGCCTCAGTTTACCTACAAAGAGAGGATTCAGCACTGCTTCATCTTGTTCATTGGAAAATAAGAAACCATGTCCTCCAGGTCACATAGATGCAGACCCAGCTTTGATGGTCTCACTACAGAGGAAGCCAAATCTCCTGAAAACTACATATATTTCAAGTGTGGAAGCTCAGAGGCAGTTTCTCAAAAAGTTTTTAGGCCAGCAGAGCTCCATGTTTGTGGAGTGTTTACCCTGTCCCTTAGTTTTGGAAACTCCTCTACCACCTCCAAGGTTGTGAACTCCTGAGCATTTTCCATTCCAGATATGTATTCACTGATTTTGTAACTCTTCACCTCTAATTGTGTCTTACTTGGGGTGAAGGTAATGTCAAGGCATTGTTCTGGATGAGAGCGGGAGGATATTTGTGCAGCATATTTTTACATACACATTGGATTCATTTTCCAAATTTCCATTCGATGTACTGAATCCCTGACACTAACCCATACCTAGGAGACTCAGACTATTCATCCTAATATAATGGAGAAAATTAGCCCAACACATTAGAAATACAAGTACTTCAGAGGAGACATGTTGTATAGTTGGACTTGACATTTGCATTATATAAGGTAGGAGTTATAAATCTAGTCAAATTTATTTGAAATATTCTCCATGTGTTTTTAAGCTTAACAAATATGTGAATTCTTATTTCCCTTTTCTGTAGCCTATTCACACATGTATATTTATATGCATATATAGAATCCTACCAGGTATCACACGTACATTTTTGTGAGGTGGCTGTCTTGGCAGATACAAATTGTGAGAAGAGTTCACTCCTCCTAAATGCTGTTGGAAATGAAAATTCAACCTATAGGAGAGCGTCCTAGTAGAACAACCTTATACATTAACTCATGTTCAGTAAAATAAATATTTTTGCATTTGTGGATGATACATATTTACTGATGAATTTCGATTGGCATTTATATTGGTACTTTTTAATGTCTGTGAGTGTTGTGTGTGTGTGTGTGTATATACAGATATAGATATAGATATACTCTGCAAATTTTTCAAAATATGAAATATATGTGTCTAATATACACTCTCTAAATTCATTCATGTTCATGTATGTGGATTTATAATCCACTTTTCACAAGATTATAATCAGAAATATTCATCCACCTGAAATACATATTTGTTTCCTAGTACTGAAAACTAACTTCAGTGAATGGTGCATACAAATCCTAATTATTCTACAGTAACTGACCCAGTCTAACATCAATGCAAGTAGACTCCTATGGGACATGATATGTAATTTGTCATTCATTTGTATTCGACACTGGTACATTATTGTTTCTTCAGTTTTTGCACATCACAGGATATACATTTCATCCACAAGTTCACAAATTAATAAGCATTTGTTTCAACTTTAACCACTTCTTGCTTCAGAACACATGTATTGTCAGGGTATTCTTGACTGGTCTTTTCATGAGACTTCTTTCCAAACACATTATTTTGAATTTCCATAATCATTTTGAAGCAAAACTCACACACTCTTTATGATAAACCTAAACACTAATATTTCCATTACATATATACCTGGTTGGAATGAATGATTGTATATCAATATACGATTTCCTTTAATTTTTCAGATATCAGTTCAATTCATTATTTAAAGTTCAAAAAAGTTATATTATTTATTCACACTATGGTCTATTCATGCTTTTTCTCTATGTTCCTAGAAACAGGGTACACCTCTTTGTACCCCCGATTCTCATTTTACAACTTCAATATATTGCTCCCAGAAATGGTGAAAGAAATACTCATGTCACCTCATTATCACAGTAATATTCTGGACAAAAAATGGAAAGGTCACACTTATGATTGTACCAAAGCCTAAATGGAAAGTGAACATGGATTTCTAAAAACATCCATGTCCAGGTTGCCTAATGCTGTCAATTGTCAATCCTATTGGTGACTACATATTTGTTTTTTTCCTAATTTATATATTCAAACTCAACCCTGTTGAAAATGTCTAATTCTATCACTCACTTTATACTTTGCCTGATTTCGTAATGTTTCTATTGATATCTGCTTTTCTACATATTTTCCCCAGTTCAACATAGTGACTGACTCTTCATATGTGCTGACATTTACATTCACTCAACAACCGAAAGTCTATTGCTAAAGAACTTTTGGTCCAAATCCTATAATCACTCTTCTTCCTAAACCTACCGACTATCTTCCTAATCCTACTGAATATCCCTTTTTGACTGGATGTTCTCTTCTAAATTCAATCATCCAATGTACAAGGTCCTATGCCATTGTATATGGAATTATCTGAGGCATCTTTGCAGAACATCATTCAAAGCTAAGTATCCCAATCAAGGGCAAAACCCTTCTGGGCTTCAAATCATACCTAGATTTCTGTTTTCCTACTTATATTTCACCTCTATATTCTTGTAAATATTGCAGGTTCCCAATACCATTATTCATCACACAGAATCACTCGTAATCCAAATCAAACCTGTTTTTAACCCCAAGTATACACTGTTCCCTCAATCATTTTACAGAAGAGCAGAGACAGAGTGGTTCTTACAATACAGGAAAGTTGGGGACCTTCAACCTGATGAGAACCTTAAATGTCCATGCACAAATGGAACCTGGAGAAGTTTTAGGCAGGTATGAAGCACCTGAGAGAGCAAAAGTCATCTTCCATGGCAAACAACCTGGTCAGGATGAAGGGATGTGTCTGAATCTGCCTCTCTCTCTTCTTATTGTACAGAAGATGGACCAAACCAGGGCTGAGTGGAGAGCTGTTCCCGGGTGCCAATGGTGATATACCTTCTACCTTATGAAAGTGTCACAGGAAGTTCTGGCAACCTCCATCTTATGTTACCCTTGGAAGCAACTGTTAGGACAAAGTGGTTGCCAAGGCAGTGACCTCATTCAGTTCCAAAGAATGTGAAATACCTCATTTCCTTGGTGATGGAACTCTCTGAACTTGGTATCCAAGAAGCCAGACACCCAGAGGCAGTCCCAATCCCAGTCCCAGTGGGCTCACTTGTTTGGATTTACCAAGGACAGAGTCAGTTTTCTTGGTACCTAATGATGTGAGGATGGCCAAATGCCAGGAGAGCTCTGAAGATGGACCTTTCCTGAGAAAACAGGTAGTGGCTAACCACTTTTTCCTGACATCTTCACAGAGTTGGTCAAGGAATCAAGATCTGAGAGAAGACAGGCCATTTCGGGGGAACATAGTATGGCCCACCAGTCAGAGGACACTCCGGATAGTCACAGACGTACTTGGGGGAAGGAGGTGCCTTTGTGGGAGTGGGTGTGGGTTTGTTGTTTTGTCTCATGTTCTGAGAATAGATAGAAAAGGCGGTTTGTTTGGTTTGGAGTGGACAGTTTCTAGTAAGTCATTTGACATGGCGAGTGTTTCTCTTTCTGTGTATCCCACTGTGTCCGTTGTTGTAGACATTAGAAAAGAGAATGCATTAATGGATGTGTCCTGTCTAGTATAAATCTTCCCATAATTCATCCTGCCCAATATATGAATGGACTGCAGCTTGTCTTATCAATGTGCAACACCTGCTATCTTTCTAAGTTGTTGTTTTCTTCCTGAATTCTGGCCACTCTCCAGAATAGGCTCATGGATTTGTGTCCAAAATATGTACCACCTCCAAGCTCTGTGACATGGCCATGTACTGGATAGCTGAAGAGAATGGCGAGCATCTCAAAAAACTCAGATATCAGTGTGACCAGGAAAGTCTCAGTGCAGAAACCCTGCTTTGGGCCTTTTGCTTACTTATTGTTGTGTTGCACTGAATGTCAGGAAGGTCTTTGCCTCAGGCCACCCCTTTGTGAAGCCTGAAGAAAACAGTTTTCAAATGGAAATGAATGGGCCTCACCTGTGGCTCTTTATCAGCCTCTTGGACCTGTGTGTGGCTGTGACTTAGATTCTCAGCACCTGATGGATCTTAAGAATGATCCCACGTGAGCTTCCAAAACCAAAATGGCAAAAAATATCATTCATTGTGGATGAAGTCTCTTGCCTTCCTCTGTTAGGTTCCTGCACTCCATCAAATGACAATAGGGATTCTTTGGGTCAAATGAGTTCTTCAAAGCCCTGCAGAGGTGCTTGTGTTTTCGCATGACTCTAAATCACCTAAAGAATCGATACCTAAAATCAGTAGGCCTCAAATTGGAGAAACAAAGAAGTATTAACGGCAGGCTTTTTTGTTCGCTCCTGTTTCAGAGAAACGGTGTCCAGGCTACCCTGACTTTAGGCAAATGAGGGGCAAACGAGCTGATTTTGGACACTGTCTTGGGCTGCGCCCCTCATGGAAACCTCCAGCCAGAGGTTAAGATGATTGACTATATGGAATAAGATGAAGGCCATGTGGGAGTGTTTTGGTTTTAATTTTGGTCATTTGTGTTGCATTGGAAAAAATGACTGGGTCCACGTGAGCTTGAACTCTGGTGTGATTCCCCTTAGAGACTGGGTTTTGGAACTGAACTCAGAGAAGCATTGCCATGAATTTTGTTGGGATTTTAAGAGGCCACGCATGAAAGTCGCTCTTGGAAACTGAGACCTAGGCCCCGGGTGGATTTCCACAGAGGCCTGGGAATCTCAGCAAGGATATCACATGATTTTATTCTTAAAGAAATGGCAGCCATAGTTGAGAGTCAAAACACACATGGACCTCACATTGTAGACCTCAATGGGCCTGGCCTAATGTGACCTTTTGTCCACTCTTTGGGAAGCCGTGCCTGTGAGAGTTCTCCAGAGATTTCATTGAAATGAGCTTCCTCACCATTTAATGTTTGCTGAATGAACTGAAACCCACAGTCCCTCCAACTTCATGCTTGAAAAATGGCTAGATAAATACCATGAAATTTTTGAAATTCCTATGACCAGGTGGCACTGGAGAAACATTGGATGTCCTGTTGCTGATCATGAGTATACCAGACAGTGCCTTGATTTACTGAGTTTCATGAAAATGGTGTAGAACAGAGATGCCAGAAATTTGGAGCCTGCTGAGTAGTGGGTCTAGAGCAGTGGTGGGGAGGTGTTTGCTAAAAAATCCGTGGTAGGGCCATGTGGATCTACCATTGGATTCCAAATGGCTTGTAACTGACATGGTGCAGCCAACAGACCCTTATATGTAAAGGCATCTTGTTACATGGAGAGTTTTCAGAGGAAAATTAAGAATCAGATTGATATGGACAAGGGGGCAATGGGGCAAGCTGTGAGAGATAGGAGACTATTTGGTGCATTCTCTTGCAGACCCTGACCCACCACGCGTGACAGAACTCCCTCCAGCACTGTGTCCCAGTTTAGCTCCTAGTATTTCGTGAAACAAATACCAAACTCACAGTGCAGCAGCAAAAACACCACAAAAAGTGGAAGAGGACCAAATGGCTTCACAGTCCACACGGGGAGACACTTAGTCCCCAGTGGCCTCAGTTTACCTACAAAGAGAGGATTCAGCACTGCTTCATCTTGTTCATTGGAAAATAAGAACCATGTCCTCCAGGTCACATAGATGCAGACCCAGCTTTGATGGTCTCACTATAGAGGAAGCCAAATCTCCTGAAAACAACATATATTTCAAGTGTGGAAGCTCAGAGGCAGTTTCTCAAAAAGTTTTTAGGCCAGCAGAGCTCCATGTTTGTGGAGTGTTTACCCTGTCCCTTAGTTTTGGAAACTCCTCTACCACCTCCAAGGTTGTGAACTCCTGAGCATTTTCCATTCCAGATATGTATTCACTGATTTTGTAACTCTTCTCCTCTAATTGTGTCTTACTTGGGGTGAAGGTAATGTCAAGGCATTGTTCTGGATGAGAGCGGGAGGATATTTGTTCAGCATATTTTTACATACACATTGGATTCATTTTCCAAATTTCCATTCGAAGTACTGAATCCCTGACACTAACCCATACCTAGTAGACTCAGACTATTCATCCTAATATAATGGAGAAAATTAGCCCAACACATTAGAAATACAAGTACTTCAGAGGAGATATGTTGTATAGTTGGACTTGACATTTGCATTATATAAGGTAGGAGTTATAAATCTAGTCAAATTTATTTGAAATATTCTCCATGTGTTTTTAAGTTTAACAAATATGTGAATTCTTATTTCCCTTTTCTGTAGCCTATTCACACATGTATATTTATATGCATATATAGAATCCTATCAGGTATCACTCGTACATTTTTGTGAGGTGGCTGTCTTGGCAGATACAAATTGTGAGAAGAGTTCACTCCTCCTAAATGCTGTTGAAAATGAAAATTCAACCTATAGGAGAGCGTCCTAGTAGAACAACATTATACATTAACTCATGTTCAGTAAAATAAATATTTTTGCATTTGTGGATGATACATATTTACTGATGAATTTCGATTGGCATTTATATTGGTACTTTTTAATGTCTGTGAGTGTTGTGTGTGTGTGTGTGTGTGTATATACAGATATAGATATAGATATCCTCTGCAAATTTTTCAAAATATGAAATATATGTGTCTAATATACACTCTCTAAATTCATTCATGTTCATGTATGTGGATTTATAATCCACTTTTCACAAGATTATAATCAGAAATATTCATCCACCTGAAATACATATTTGTTTCCTAGTACTGAAAACTAACTTCAGTGAATGGTGCATACAAATCCTAATTATTCTACAGTAACTGACCCAGTCTAACATCAATGCAAGTAGACTCCTATGGGACATGATATGTAATTTGTCATTCATTTGTATTCGACACTGGTACATTATTGTTTCTTCAGTTTTTGCACATCACAGGATATACATTTCATCCACAAGTTCACAAATTAATAAGCATTTGTTTCAACTTTAACCACTTCTTGCTTCAGAACACATGTATTGTCAGGGTATTCTTGATTGGTCTTTTCATGAGACTTCTTTCCAAACACATTATTTTGAATTTCCATAATCATTTTGAAGCAAAACTCACTCACTCTTTATGATAAACCTAAACACAAATATTTCCATTACATATATACCTGGTTGGAATGAATGATTGTATATCAATATACGATTTCCTTTAATTTTTCAGATATCAGTTCAATTCATTATTTAAAGTTCAAAAAAGTTATATTATTTATTCACACTATGGTCTATTCATGCTTTTTCTCTATGTTCCTAGAAACAGGGTACACCTCTTTGTACCCCCGATTCTCATTTTACATCTTCAATATATTGCTCCCAGAAATGGTGAAAGAAATACTCATGTCACCTCATTATCACAGTAATATTCTGGACAAAAATGGAAAGGTCACACTTATGATTGTACCAAAGCCTAAATGGAAAGTGAACATGGATTTCTAAAAACATCCATGTCCAGGTTGCCTAATGCTGTCAATTGTCAATCCTATTGGTGACTACATATTTGTTTTTTTTTTAATTTATATATTCAAACTCAACCCTGTTGAAAATGTCTAATTCTATCACTCACTTTATACTTTGCCTGATTTCGTAATGTTTCTATTGATATCTGCTTTTCTACATATTTTCCCCAGTTCAACATAGTGACTGACTCTTCATATGTGCTGACATTTACATTCACTCAACAACCGAAAGTCTATTGCTAAAGAACTTTTGGTCCAAATCCTACACTCACTCTTCTTCCTAAACCTACCGACTATCTTCCTAATCCTACTGAATATCCCTTTTTGACTGGATGTTCTCTTCTAAATTCAATCATCCAATGTAAAAGGTCCTATGCCATTGTATATGGAATTATCTGAGGCATCTTTGCAGAACATCATTCAAAGCTAAGTATCCCAATCAAGGGCAAAACCCTTCTGGGCTTCAAATCATACCTAGATTTCTGTTTTCCTACTTATATTTCACCTCTATATTCTTGTAAATATTGCAGGTTCCCAATACCATTATTCATCACACAGAATCACTCGTAATCCAAATCAAACCTGTTTTAACCCCAAGTATACACTGTTCCCTCAATCATTTTACAGAAGAGCAGAGACAGAGTGGTTCTTACAATACAGGAAAGTTGGGGACCTTCAACCTGATGAGAACCTCAAATGTCCATGCACAAATGGTACCTGGAGAAGTTGTAGGCAGGTATGAAGCACCTGAGAGAGCAAAAGTCATCTTCCATGGCAAACAACCTGGTCAGGATAAAGGGATGTGTCTGAATCTGCCTCTCTCTCTTCTTATTGTACAGAAGATGGACCAAACCAGGGCTGAGTGGAGAGCTGTTCCCGGGTGCCAATGGTGATATACATTCTACCTTATGAAAGTGTCACAGGAAGTTCTGGCAACCTCCATCTTATGTTACCCTTGGAAGCAACTGTTAGGACAAAGTGGTTGCCAAGGCAGTGACCTCATTCAGTTCCAAAGAATGTGAAATATCTCATTTCCTTGGTGATGGAACTCTCTGAACTTGGTATCCAGGAAGCCAGACACCCAGAGGCAGTCCCAGTCCCAGTCCCAGTGGGCTCACTTGTTTGGATTTACCAAGGACAGAGTCAGTTTTCTTGGTACCTAATGATGTGAGGATGGCCAAATGCCAGGAGAGCTCTGAAGATGGACCTTTGTGAGAAAACAGGTAGTGGCTAACCACTTTTTCCTGACGTCTTCACAGAGTTGGTCAAGGAATCAAGATCTGAGAGAAGACAGGCCATTTCGGGGGAACATAGTATGGCCCACCAGTCAGAGGACACTCCGGGTAGTCACAGACGTACTTGGGGGAAGGAGGTGCCTTTGTGGGAGTGGGTGTGGGTTTGTTGTTTTGTCTCATGTTCTGAGAATAGATAGAAAAGGCGGTTTGTTTGGTTTGGAGTGGACAGTTTCTAGTAAGTCATTTGACATGGCGAGTGTTTCTCTTTCTGTGTATCCCACTGTGTCCGTTGTTGTAGACATTAGAAAAGAGAATGCATTAATGGATGTGTCCTGTCTAGTATAAATCTTCCCATAATTCATCCTGCCCAATATATGAATGGACTGCAGCTTGTCTTATCAATGTGCAACACCTGCTATCTTTCTAAGTTGTTGTTTTCTTCCTGAATTCTGGCCACTCTCCAGAATAGGCTCATGGATTTGTGTCCAAAATATGTACCACCTCCAAGCTCTGTGACATGGCCATGTACTGGATAGCTGAAGAGAATGGCGAGCATCTCAAAAAACTCAGATATCAGTGTGACCAGGAAAGTCTCAGTGCAGAAACCCTGCTTTGGGCCTTTTGCTTACTTATTGTTGTGTTGCACTGAATGTCAGGAAGGTCTTTGCCTCAGGCCACCCCTTTGTGAAGCCTGAAGAAAACAGTTTTCAAATGGAAATGAATGGGCCTCACCTGTGGCTCTTTATCAGCCTCTTGGACCTGTGTGTGGCTGTGACTTAGATTCTCAGCACCTGATGGATATTAAGAATGATCCCATGTGAGCTTAAAAAACCAAAATGGCAAAAAATATCATTCATTGTGGATGAAGTCTCTTGCCTTCCTCTGTTAGGTTCCTGCACACCATCAAATGACAATAGGGATTCTTTGGGTCAAATGAGTTCTTCAAAGCCCTGCAGAGGTGCTTGTGTTTTCGCATGACTCTAAATCACCTAAAGAATCGATACCTAAAATCAGTAGGCCTCAAATTGGAGAAACAAAGAAGTATTAACGGCAGGCTTATTTGTTCGCTCCTGTTTCAGAGAAACGGTGTCCAGGCTACCCTGTCTTTAGGCAAATGAGGGGCAAACGAGCTGATTTTGGACACTGTCTTGGGCTGCGCCCCTCATGGAAACCTCCAGCCAGAGGTTAAAATGATTGACTATATGGAATAAGATGAAGGCCATGTGGGAGTGTTTTGGTTTTAATTTTGGTCATTTGTGTTGCATTGGAAAAAATGACTGGGTCCACGTGAGCTTGAACTCTGGTGTGATTCCCCTTAGAGACTGGGTTTTGGATCTGAACTCAGAGAAGCATTGCCATGAATTTTGTTGGGATTTTAAGAGGCCACGCATGAAAGTCGCTCTTGGAAACTGAGACCTAGGCCCCGGGTGGATTTCCACAGAGGCCTGGGAATCTCAGCAAGGATATCACATGATTTTATTCTTAAAGAAATGGCAGCCATAGTTGAGAGTCAAAACACACATGGACCTCACATTGTAGACCTCAATGGGCCTGGCCTAATGTGACCTTTTGTCCACTCTTTGGGAAGCCGTGCCTGTGAGAGTTCTCCAGAGATTTCATTGAAATGAGCTTCCTCACCATTTAATGTTTGCTGAATGAACTGAAACCCACAGTGCCTCCAACTTCATGGTTGAAAAATGGCTAGATAAATACCATGAAATTTTTGAAATTCCTGTGACCAGGTGGCACTGGAAAAACATTGGATGTCCTGTTGCTGATCATGAGTATACCAGACAGTGCCTTGATTTACTGAGTTTCATGAAAATGGTGTAGAACAGAGATGCCAGAAATTTGGAGCCTGCTGAGTAGTGGGTCTAGAGCAGTGGTGGGGAGGTGTTTGATAAAACATCCGTGGTAGGGCCATGTGGATCTACCATTGGATTCCAAATGGCTTGTAACTGACATGGTGCAGCCAACAGACCCTTATATGTAAAGGCATCTTGTTATATGGAGACTTTTCAGAGGAAAATTAAGAATCAGGTTGATATGGACAAGGGGGCAATGGGGCAAGCTGTGAGAGATAGGAGCCTAGTTGGTGCATTCTCTTGCAGACCCTGACCCACCACACGTGACAGAACTCCCTCCAGCACTGTGTCCCAGTTTAGCTCCTAGTATTTCGTGAAACAAATACCAAACTCACAGTGCAGCAGCAAAAACACCACAAAAAGTGGAAGAGGACCAAATGGCTTCACAGTCCACACGGGGAGACACTTAGTCCCCAGTGGCCTCAGTTTACCTACAAAGAGAGGATTCAGCACTGCTTCATCTTGTTCATTGGAAAATAAGAAACCATGTCCTCCAGGTCACATAGATGCAGACCCAGCTTTGATGGTCTCACTACAGAGGAATCCAAATCTCCTGAAAACAACATATATTTCAAGTGTGGAAGCTCAGAGGCAGTTTCTCAAAAAGTTTTTAGGCCAGCAGAGCTCCATGTTTGTGGAGTGTTTACCCTGTCCCTTAGTTTTGGAAACTCCTCTACCACCTCCAAGGTTGTGAACTCCTGAGCATTTTCCATTCCAGATATGTATTCACTGATTTTGTAACTCTTCTCCTCTAATTGTGTCTTACTTGGGGTGAAGGTAATGTCAAGGCATTGTTCTGGATGAGAGCGGGAGGATATTTGTGCAGCATATATTTACATACACATTGGATTCATTTTCCAATTTTCCATTCGAAATACTGTATCCCTGACACTAACCCATACCTAGTAGTCTCAGACTATTCATCCTAATATAATGGAGAAAATTAACCCAACACAATGGAAATACAAGCACTTCAGAGGAGACATGTTGTATAGTTGGACTTGACATATGCATTATATAAGGTAGGAGTTATAAATCTAGTCAAATTTTAATTGAAATATTCTCCATGTGTTTTTAAACTTAACAAATATGTGAATTCTTGTTTCCCTTTTCTGTAGCCTATTCACACATGTATATTTATATGCATATATAGAATCCTACCAGGTATCACACGTACATTTTTGTGAGGTGGCTGTCTTGGCAGATACAAATTGTGAGAAGTGTTCACTCCTCCTTAATGCTGTTGGAAATGAAAATTCAACCTATAGGAGAGCGTCCTAGTAGAACAACATTATACATTAACTCATGTTCAGTAAAATAAATATTTTTGCATTTGTGGATGATACATATTTACTGATGAATTTCGATTGGCATTTATATTGGTACTTTTTAATGTCTGTGAGTGTTGTGTGTGTGTGTGTGTGTGTGTGTGTATAGATGTAGATATAGATATAGATATACTCTCCAAATTTTTCAAAATATGAAATATATGTGTCTAATATACACTCTCTAAATTCATTCATGTTCATGTATGTGGATTTATAATCCACTTTTCACAAGATTATAATCAGAAATATTCATCCACCTGAAATACATATTTGTTTCCTAGTACTGAAAACTAACTTCAGTGAATGGTGCATACAAATCCTAATTATTCTACAGTAACTGACGCAGTCTAACATCAATGCAAGTAGAATCCTATGGGACATGATATGTAATTTGTCATTCATTTGTATTCGACACTGGTACATTATTATTTCTTCAGTTTTTGCACATCATAAGATATACCTTTGCCAAGGCAGTGACCTCATTCAGTTCCAAAGAATGTGACATACCTCATTTCCTTGGTGATGGAACTCTCTGAACTTTGTATCCAAGGAGCCAGGCACCCAGAGGCAGTTTCAGTCCCAGTCCCAGTGGGCTCACTTGTTTGGATTTAGCAAGGATAAAGTCAGTCATTCTTGGTTCCTACTGAAGTGAGGATTACCAAATGCCTGGAGAGCTCTGAAGAGGGAACTTTCGTGAGAAAGCAGGTAGTAGCTCTCCATTTTTTCCTTACAACTTTACAGAGTTCGCCAAGGAAAACAGATCTGAGAGAGGACAGGCCATTTCAGAAGAACAGAGTATGGCCACCAGTCAGAGGACACTCTGGTTAGTCACACAGCTACTTGGGGAAGGAGGTGCCTTTTTGGGAGTGGGTGTGGGTTTGTGGTTTGTCTCATGTTCTGAAAATAGGTAGGAATGGCGGTTTGTTTGTTTTGGAGTGAACTGTTTCTGGTAAGTCGTTTGACGAGGTGAGTGTTTCCATGTCTGTGTATCCCACTGTGCCTGTGGTAGTAGACATGAGAAAAGAGAATGCAGCAATGGATGTGTCATGTCTAGTATAAAGCTTCCCAGCATTCATCCTGCCCAATTTATGAATGGAGTGTGGCTTGCCTTATGCACGGGCAACACCTAATACCTTCCTAAGTCCCTGTTTTCTTCCTGAATTCTGGCCACTCTCTAGAATAGGCTCATGGTTATGTGTCCAAGATACGTACCAAATCCAAGGTCTTTGACATGGCCATGTACTGGATACCTGAATGGAATGGCTCGCATCTCAGAAAACTGAGATATCAGTGTGACCAGGAAAGTCTCAGTGGAGATACCCTGCTTTGGGCCTTTTGCTTACCTATTGTTCTGTTGCCCTGAATATCAGAAAGGTCTATGTCTCATGCAACCCCTTTGTTAAGCCTGAAGAAAACAGTTTTCAAATGGAAATGAATGTGCATCACCTCTGGCTCTTTGCTTAATTTCATTGGAAAATGATGTGTCTGATTCAGGCCCTTTGCCCTGTTTTAGGCTGTGACTTAGTTTCTCAGCACCTGATGGATGTAAAGAAAGATCCCATATGTGCATCTAAACCAAAATGGAAAAACGTTCAATCAATGTGCATGAAGTATATTGCCTTCCTTTGTTAGGTTTCTGAAATCCATCATGTCAGAATAGGGATCCTTTGGGTGAAATGAGTTCTTCAAATCTTTGCAGAGGTGCTTGGCTTTTCTCATGACTCCAATTCACAAAAAGAATCTAGACCCCACAGTCAGAGAGGCTCAAATTGGAGAAGTGAAGCAGTATTAAGGGCAGGCCTATTTGGTCACTCCTGGTTCACAGGAAGCGTGTCCAAGCCACCCTGTCATTCGGCAAATGAGGGGCAAGGGAGCTTATTTTGGACACTGTCTTGGGATGTGCCTCTCATGAAAACCTCCATCCAGATGTTATGATGAGTATCTTTATGGTAGAAGATGAGGGCCATGTAGGAGTGTTTTGGTTATAATTGTGGTCATTTGTGTGGCAGTTGGAAGAGATGACTGGGTCCACCTGGGCATGAATTCTGCTGTGATTCCCCTTAGAGACTGAGTTCTGGAACTGACCTCAGAGAAGTATTGACATCAATTGTGTGGGGATTTTAGGAGGCCAGGAATGAGAGTTGCCATTGGGAACCTGGGATCAAGGCCCAGAGTGGCTTTCCACAGAACACTGGGAATCACAGCCAGGATATTACATGATTTTATTCTGAAAGACTTGGCAGGCATAATTGAGATTCAAAACACACTTGGACCTCGCTTTGTAGACCTCAATGGGCCTGGCTTCATGTGACTTTTTGGCCACTCTTTGGGTAGACTTGCCTGTGAGAGTGCTCCAGAGATTTCCCTGAAATTAGCTTCCTCACCATTTAATGGTTCCTGAATGAATTGAAACCAACATTGCCTCCAAATGCATCTGTGAAAAAATGCTAGATAATTACCATGAAATTTTAGAAATTCCGATGACCAGCTGGCACTGGAGGACCTTTGATGTCCTGTTGATGATCATGAGTATACCAGACAGGGCCTTGATTGACTGGGTTTCATGAAAATGGTGTAGAACAGAGATGCCAGTAAGTTGGGGCCTGGTAAGTAGTGGGCCTAGAGCTGTGTTATGCAAATGTGTGATAAAACATCTGTGGTGGGGCCATGTGGATCTTCCATTGGCTTCCAAATGGCTGTGACTGACATGGTGCAACCATCACACCCATATATGTAAAGGCATATTTTTATATGGAGAGGTTTCAGAGCAATGTTCAGTATCATGTTGTAATTGTCAAGGGGGCAAGCTACTTGAGATAGAACCCTGGTTGGTGCATTCTCCTGGAGACCCTGCCAACCACACCTGACAGAACTCCCTTCAGCACTGTGTCCCATTTGAACTCGTTGTATTTCATGAAGCAAATACCAAACTCCCAGTGCAGCAGCAAGAAACACCACGAAAATTGGAGGATGACCATTGGTTTCACAGTCCACACGGGAAGACCCTTAGCCCTCAGTGGCCAAAGTTTACCTACAAAAAGAGAATTCA
>NW_027517325.1:0-45384 GCF_048772815.1 Callospermophilus lateralis
GAAACGAACGCTTGAACCTAGAAGAGTGAAAATCGGGCAGGCAAGTGGGCTTACTGAACTGATCATTACCACCAAGTATCATCAAGATTTGGTGAAAAAAATGTTTGCTGAGATTTCAGCAAACTAGTAGTTTTTTGAAAGCTTGGCAACATCTTTCAAACGAAAGTGTTTTTCGCCAGTCTCTGCATGGGGTATTTCAAGAGGAAACAAACCATATAGATAGAACTTAGAACTACTTCATTTGGTCAAGTTTCAAGGAGCTAACACAAACCGTGTTTGATTTAGAGTTTCAAACACATCTATCTTTATAGCAGAAAACAGAGTGAAACCTAAAAAATTCAAAGTGTTACTGGTAACGAACGCTTGAACCTAGAAGAGTGAAAATTGGGCAGCCAAGAGGGCTTAGTGAACTGATCATTACCAGCATGTATCATCAAGATTTGGTGAAAAAATGTTTGCTGAGATTTCAGCAAACTAGTAGTTTTTTGGAAGCTTGGCAACCCTTTCAAACGAAAGTGTTTTTCGCCAGTCTCTGCATGGGGTACTTCAAGAGGAAACAAACCATAGAGATAGAACTTAGAACTACTTCATTTGGTCAAGTTTCAAGGAGCTAGCACAAACCGTGTTTGATTTAGAGTTTCAAACACAGCTATCTATGTAGGAGAAAACAGAGTGAAACCTAAAAATTCAAACTGTTACTGGAAACGAATGCTTCAACGTAGAAGAATAAAAATTGGGCAGCCAAGGGGGATTAGGGAACTGATCATTACCACCAAGTATCATCAAGATTTGGTGAAAAAATGTACGCTGAGATTTCAGCAAACTAGTAGTTTTTTGGAAGCTTGGCAACTTCTTTCAAACGAAAGTGTTTTTCGCCAGTCTCTGCATGGGGTACTTCAAAAGGAAACAAACCATAGAGATAGAACTCAGAACTTCTTCATTTGGTCAAGTTTCAAGGAGCTAGCACAAACCGTGTTTTATTTAGAGTTTCAAACACATCTATCTATATAGCAGAAAACAGAGTGAAACCTAAAAATTCAAAGTGTTACTGGAAACGAACGCTTGAACCTAGAAGAGTGAAAGTTGGGCAGCAGAGTGAGATTAGTGAACTGATCATTACCACCAAGTATCATCAAGATTTGGTGAAAAAATGTTTGCGGAGATTTCAGCAAACTAGTAGTTTTTTGGAAGCTTGGCAACCCCTCTCAAACGAAAGTGCTTTTCGCCAGTCTCTGCATGGGGTACTTCAAGAGGAAACAAACCATAGAGACAGAACTTAGAACTACTTCATTTGGTCAAGTTTCAAGGAGCTAGCACAAACCGTGTTTGATTAGAATTCCAAACACAGCTATCTATGAAGGAGAAAACAGAGTGAAACCTAAAATTCAAAGTGTTACTGGAAACGAACGCTTGAACCTAGAAGAGTGAAAATTGGGCAGCCAAGAGTGCTTAGTGAACTGATCATTACCACCAAGTATCATCAAGATTTGGTGAAAAAAAGTTTGCTGAGATTTCAGCAAACTAGTATTTTTTTGGAAGCTTGGCAACCCCTTTCAAACGAAAGGGCTTTTCGCAAGTCTCTGCATGGGGTACTTCAAGAGGAAACAAACCATAGAGATAGAACTTAGAACTATTTCATTTGGTCAAGTTTCAAGGAGCTAGCACAAACAGTGTTTGATTTAGAATTCCAAACACAGCTATCTATGTAGGAGAAAAGAGAGTGAACCTAAAAATTCAAACTGTTACTGGAAACGAATGTATCAACCTAGAAGAATAAAAATTGTGCGCCAAGTGGGCTTAGTGAACTGATCATTACCACCAAGTATCCTCAAGATTTGGTGAAAAATGTTTGCTGAGATTTCAGCAAACTAGTAGTTTTTTGGAAGCTTGGCAACCCCTTTCAAAAGAAAGTGTTTTTCGAAAGTCTCTGCATGGGGTACTTCAAGAGGAAACAAACCGTAGAGATAGAACTTAGAACTACTTCATTTGGTCACGTTTCAAGGAGCTAGCACAAACCGTGTTTGATTTAGAATTCCTAACACAGCAATCTATGTAGGAGAAAACAGAGTGAAACCTAAAAATTCAAAGTGTTACTGGAAACGAACGCTTGAACCTAGAAGAGTGAAAATTGGGCAGCCAAGTGGGCTTAGTGACCTGATGATTACCACCAAGTATCATCAAGATTTGGTGAAAAAATGTTTGCTGAGATTTCAGCAAACTAGTAGTTTTTGGAAGCTTGGCAACACCTTTCAAATGAAAGTGTTTTTCGCCAGTCTCTGCATGGGGTACTTCAAGAGGAAACAAACTATAGAGATAGAACTTAGAACTACTTCATTTGGTCAAGTTTCAAGGAGCTAGCACAAACCGTGTTTTATTTAGAGTTTCAAACACATCTATCTTTATAGCAGAAAACAGAGTGAAAACTAAAAATTCAAAGTGTTACTGGAAACGAATGCTTGAACCTAGAAGAGTGAAATTGGGCAGCTAACAGGGCTCAGTGAACTGATCATTACCACCAAGTATCATCAAGATTTGGTGAAAAAATGTTTGCGGAGATTTCAGCAAACTAGTAGTTTTTTGGAAGCTTGGCAACCCCTCTCAAAACGAAAGTGCTTTTTGCCAGTCTCTGCATGGGGTACTTCAAGAGGAAACAAACCATAGATATAGAACTTAGAACTACTTCATTTGGTCAAGTTTCAAGGAGCTAGCACAAACCGTGTTTTATTTAGAGTTTCAAACATATCTATCTTTATAGCAGAAACAGAGTGAAAACTAAAAATTCAAAGTGTTACTGGAAACGAATGCTTGAACCTAGAAGAGTGAAAATTGGGCAGCTAAGTGGGCTCAGTGAACTGATCATTACCACCAAGTATCATCAAGATTTGGTGAAAAAATGTTTGCGGAGATTTCAGCAAACTAGTAGTTTTTTGGAAGCTTGGCAACCCCTCTCAAACGAAAGTGCTTTTTGCCAGTCTCTGCATGGGGTACTTCAAGAGGAAGCAAACCATAGAGATAGAACTTAGAACTACTTCATTTGTTCAAGTTTCAAGGAGCTAGCACAAACCGTGTTTGATTTAGAATTCCAAACACAGCTATCTATGAAGGAGAAAACAGAGTGAAACCTAAAAATTCAAAGTGTTACTGGAAACGAACGCTTGAACCTAGGAAAGTGAAAATTGGGCAGCCAAGAGTGCTTAGTGAACTGATCATTACCACCAAGTATCATCAAGATTTGGTGAAAAAAAGTTTGCTGAGATTTCAGCAAACTAGTATTTTTTTGGAAGCTTGCCAACCCCTTTCAAACGAAAGTGCTTTTCGCAAGTCTCTGCATGGGGTACTTCAAGAGGAAACAAACCATAGAGATAGAACTTAGAACTATTTCATTTGGTCAAGTTTCAAGGAGCTAGCACAAACAGTGTTTGATTTAGAATTCCAAACACAGCTATCTATGTAGGAGAAAAGAGAGTGAAACCTAAAAATTCAAACTGTTACTGGAAACGAATGTATCAACCTAGAAGAATAAAAATTGTGCCGCCAAGTGGGCTTAGTGAACTGATCATTACCACCAAGTATCCTCAAGATTTGGTGAAAAAATGTTTGCTGAGATTTCAGCAAACTAGTAGTTTTTTGGAAGCTTGGCAACCCCTATCAAACGAAAGTGCTTTTCCCCAGTCTCTGCATGGGGTACTTAAAGAGGAAAGAAACCATAGAGATAGAACTTAGAACTACTTCATTTTTCAAGTTTCAAGGTGCTAGCTCAAACCGAGTTTGATATAGAATTCCAAACACAGCTATCTATGCAGAAGAAAACAGAGTGAAACCTAAAAATTCAAACTGTTACTGAAAACGAATGCTTCCACCTAGAAGAATAAAAATTGGGCAGCCAAGTGGGCTTAGTGAACTGATCATTACCACCAAGTATCATCAAGATTTGGTGAAAAAATGTTTGCTGAGATTTCAGCAAACTAGTAGTTTTTGGAAGCTTGGCAACCCCTTTCAAACGAAAGTTTTTTTCGCCAGTCTCTGCAAGGGGTACTTAAAGAGGAAAGAAACCATAGAGATAGAACTTAGAACTACTTCATTTGGTCAAGTTTCAAGGAGCCCGCACAAACCGTATTTGATTTAGAATTCCAAACACAGCTATCTATGTAGGAGAAAACAGAGTGAAACCTAAAACGCAAAGTGTTACTGGAAACGAACACTTGAACCTAGAAGAGTGAAAATTGGGCAGCCAAGTGGGCTTAGTGAAACTGATCATTACCACCAAGTATCATCAAGATTTGGTGAAAAAATGTTTGCTGAGATTTCAGCAAACTAGTAGTTTTTTGGAAGCTTGGCAACCCCTTTCAAACGAAAGTGCTTTTCGCCAGTCTCTGCATGGGGTACTTCAAGAGGAAACAAACCATAGAGATAGAACTTAGAACTACTTCATTTGGTCAGTTTCAAGGAGCTAGCACAAACCGTGTTTGATTTAGAATTCCAAACACAGCTATCTATGTAGGAGAAAACAGTGTGAATCCTAAAAATTCTAACTGTTACTGGAAACGAATGATTCAACCTAGAAGAATAAAAATTGGGCAGCCAAGTGGGATTAGTGAAGTGATCATTACCAACAAGTATCATCAAGATTTGGTGAAAAAATGTTTGCTGAGATTTCAGCAAACCAGTAGTTTTTTGGAAGCTTGGCAACCCCTTTCAAAAGAAAGTGTTTTTCGCCAGTCTCTGCATGGGGTAATTCAAGAGGAAACAAACCATAGAGATAGAACTTAGAACTACTTCATTTGGTCAAGTTTCAAGGAGCTAGCACAAACCGTGTTTGATTTAGAATTCCTAACACAGCTATCTATGTAGGAGAAAACAGAGTGAAACCTAAAAATTCAAAGTGTTACTGGAAACGAACGCTTGAACCTAGAAGAGTGAAAATTGGGCAGCCAAGTGGGCTTAGTGAACTGATCATTACCACCAAGTATCATCAAGATTTGGTGAAAAAATGTTTGCTGAGATTTCAGCAAACTAGTAGTTTTTTGGAAGCTTGGCAACCCCTTTCAAACGAAAGTGTATTTTGCCAGTCTCTGCATGGGTTACTTCAAGAGGAAACAAACCATAGAGATAGAACTTAGAACTACTTCATTTGGTCAAGTTTCAAGGAGCTAGCACAAACCGTGTTTGATTTAGGATTCCAAACACAGCTATCTATGTAGGAGAAAACAGAGTGAAACCTAAAAATTCAAAGTGTTACTGGAAACGAACGCTTGAACCTAGAAGAGTGAAAATTGGGCAGCCAAGGGGGCTTAGTGAACTGCTCATTACCACCAAGTATCATCAAGATTTGGTGAAAAAATGTTTGCTGAGATTTCAGCAAACTAGTAGTTTTTTGGAAGCTTGGCAACCCCTTCCAAACGAAAGTGCTTTTCACCAGTCTCTGCATGGGGTACTTCAAGAGGAAACAAACCATAGAGATAGAACTTAGAACTACTTCATTTTGTCAAGTTTCAAGGAGCTAGCACAAACCGTGTTTGATTTAGAATTCCAAACACAGCTATCTATGTAGGAGAAAACACAGTGAAACCTAAAAATTCAAACTGTTACTGGAAACGAACGCTTCAACCTAGAAGAATAAAAATTGGGCAGCCAAGTGGGATTAGTGAACTGATCATTACCACCAAGTATCATCAAGATTTGGTGAAAAAAGGTTTGCTGAGATTTCAGCAAACTAGTAGTTTTTTGGAAGCTTGGCAACCCCTTTCAAAAGAAAGTGTTTTTCGCCAGTCTCTGCATGGGGTAATTCAAGATTAAAGAAACCATAGAGATAGAACTTAGAACTACTTCATTTTGTCAAGTTTCAAGGAGCTAGCACAAACCGTGTTTGATTTAGAATTCCTAACACAGCTATCTATGTAGGAGAAAACAGAGTGAAACCTAAAAATTCAAAGTGTTACTGGAAACGAACGCTTGAACCTAGAAGAGTGAAAATTGGGCAGCCACGTGGGCTTAGTGAACTGATCATTAACACCAAGTATCATCAAGATTTGGTGAAAAAATGTTTGCTGAGATTTCAGCAAACTAGTAGTTTTTTGGAAGCTTGGCAACCCCTTTCAAACGAAAGTGTATTTTGCCAGTCTCTGCATGGGTTACTTCAAGAGGAAACAAACCATAGAGATAGAACTTAGAACTACTTCATTTGGTCAAGTTTCAAGGAGCTAGCACAAACCGTGTTTGATTTAGAGTTTCAAACACATCTATCTATATAGCAGAAAACAGAGTGAAACCTAAACATTCTAAGTGTTACTGGAAACGAATGCTTGAACCTAGAAGATTGAAAATTGGGCAGCCAAGGGGGCTTAGTGAACTGCTCATTACCACCAAGTATCATCAAGATTTGGTGAAAAAATGTTTGCTGAGATTTCAGCAAACTAGTAGTTTTTTGGAAGCTTGGCAACCCCTTCCAAACGAAAGTGCTTTTCACCAGTCTCTGCATGGGGTACTTCAAGAGGAAACAAACCATAGAGATAGAACTTAGAACTACTTCATTTTGTCAACTTTCAAGGAGCTAGCACAAACCGTGTTTGATTTAGAATTCCAAACACAGCTATCTATGTATTAGAAAACAGAGTGAAACCTAAAAATTCAAACTGTTACTGGAAACGAATTCTTCAACGTAGAAGAATAAAAATTGGGCAGCCAAGTGGGATTAGGGAACTGATCATTACCACCAAGTATCATCAAGATTTGGTGAAAAAATGTTTCCTGAGATTTGAGCAAAGTAGTAGTTTTTTGGAAGCTTGGTAACCCCTTTCAAACGAAAGTGTTTTTGGCCAGTCTCTGCATGGGGTACTTCAAGAGGAAACAAACCATAGAGATAGAACTTAGAACTACTTCATTTGGTCAAGTTTCAAGGAGCTAGCACAAACCGTGTTTTCTTTAGAGTTTCAAACACATCTATCTATATAGCAGAAAACAGAGTGAAACCTAAGAATTCAAAGTGTTATTATAAACGAACGCTTGAACCTAGAAGAGTGAAAATCGGGCAGCCAAGTGGGCTTACTGAACTGATCATTACCACCAAGTATCATCAAGATTTGGTGAAAAAATGTTTGCTGAGATTTCAGCAAACTAGTAGTTTTTTGGAAGCTTGGCAACCTCTTTCAAACGAAAGTGTTTTTCGCCAGTCTCTGCATGGGGTATTTCAAGAGGAAACAAACCATATAGATAGAACTTAGAACTACTTCATTTGGTCAAGTTTCAAGGAGCTAACATAAACCGTATTTGATTTAGAGTTTCAAACACATCTATCTTTATAGCAGAAAACAGAGTGAAACCTAAAAATTCAAAGTGTTACTGGTAACGAACGCTTGAACCTAGAAGAGTGAAAATTGGGCAGCCAAGAGGGCTTAGTGAACTGATCATTACCACCAAGTATCATCAAGATTTGGTGAAAAAATGTTTGCTGAGATTTCAGCAAACTAGTAGTTTTTTGGAAGCTTGGCAACCCCTTTCAAACGAAAGTGCTTTTCGCCAGTCTCTGCATGGGGTACTTCTAGAGGAAACAAACCATAGAGATAGAACTTAGAACTACTTCATTTGGTCAAGTTTCAAGGAGCTAGCACAAACCGTGTTTGATTTAGAATTCCAAAAAAAGCTATCTATGTAGGAGAAAACAGAGTGAAACCTAAAATTTCAAACTGTTACTGGAAACGAATGCTTCAACCTAGAAGAATAAAAATTGGGCAGCCATGTGGGATTAGTGAACTGATCATTACCACCAAGTATCATCAAGATTTGGTGAAAAAATGTTTGCTGAGATTTCAGCAAACTAGTAGTTTTTTGGAAGCTTGGCAACCCCTTTAAAAAGAAAGTGTTTTTCGCCAGTCTCTGCATGGGGTATTTCAAGAGGAAACAAACCATAGAGATAGAACTTAGAACTACTTCATTTGGTCAAGTTTCAAGGAGCTAGCACAAACCGTGTTTGATTTAGAGTTTCAAACACATCTATCTATATAGCAGAAAACAGAGTGAAACCTAAACATTGTAAGTGTTACTGGAAACGAATTCTTGAACCTAGAAGATTGAAAATTGGGCAGCCAAGGGGGCTTAGTGAACTGCTCATTACCACCAAGTATCATCAAGATTTGGTGAAAAAATGTTTGCTGAGATTTCAGCAAACTAGTAGTTTCTTGGAAGCTTGGCAACCCCTTCCAAACGAAAGTGCTTTTCACCAGTCTCTGCATGGGGTACTTCAAGAGGAAACAAACCATAGAGATAGAACTTAGAACTACTTCATTTTGTCAAGTTTCAAGGAGCTAGCACAAACCGTGTTTGATTTAGAATTCCAAACACAGCTATCTATGTAGGAGAAAACAGAGTGAAACCTAAAAATTCAAACTGTTACTGGAAACGAACGCTTCAACCTAGAAGAATAAAAATTGGGCAGAAAAGTGGGATTAGTGAAGTGATCATTACCAACAAGTATCATCAAGATTTGGTGAAAAAATGTTTGCTGAGATTTCAGCAAACCAGTAGTTTTTTGGAAGCTTGGCAACCCCTTTCAAAAGAAAGTGTTTTTCGCCAGTCTCTGCATGGGTTACTTCAAGAGGAAACAAACCATAGAGATAGAACTTAGAACTACTTCATTTGGTCAAGTTTCAAGGAGCTAGCACAAACCGTGTTTGATTTAGAATTCCTAACACAGCTATCTATGTAGGAGAAAACAGAGTGAAACCTAAAAATTCAAAGTGTTACTGGAAACGAACGCTTGAACCTAGAAGAGTGAAAATTGGGCAGCCAGGTGGGCTTAGTGAACTGATCATTAACACCAAGTATCATCAAGATTTGGTGAAAAAATGTTTGCTGAGATTTCAGCAAACTAGTAGTTTTTTGGAAGCTTGGCAACCCCTTTCAAACGAAAGTGTATTTTGCCAGTCTCTGCATGGGTTACTTCAAGAGGAAACAAACCATAGAGATAGAACTTAGAACTACTTCATTTGGTCAAGTTTCAAGGAGCTAGCACAAACCGTGTTTGATTTAGAGTTTCAAACACATTTATCTATATAGCAGAAAACAGAGTGAAACCTAAACATTCTAAGTGTTACTGGAAACGAACGCTTGAACCTAGAAGATTGAAAATTGGGCAGCCAAGGGGGCTTAGTGAACTGCTCATTACCACCAAGTATCATCAAGATTTGGTGAAAAAATGTTTGCTGAGATTTCAGCAAACTAGTAGTTTTTTGGAAGCTTGGCAACACGTTTCAAACGAAAGTGTTTTTCGCCAGTCTCTGCATGGGGTACTTCAAGAGGAAACAAACCATAGTGATAGAACTTAGAACTACTTCATTTGGTCAACTTTCAAGGAGCTAGCACAAACCGTGTTTGATTTAGAATTCCAAACACAGATATCTATGTAGGAGAAAACAGAGTGAAACCTAAAAATTCAAACTGTTACTGGAAACGAATGCTTCAACCTAGAAGAATAAAAATTGGGCAGCCAAGTGGGATTAGTGAACTGATCATTATCACCAAGTATCATCAAGGTTTGGTGAAAAAATGTTTGCTGAGATTTCAGCAAACTAGTAGTTTTTTGGAAGCTTTGCAACCCGTTTCAAACGAAAGTGTTTTTCGCCAGTCTCTGCATGGGGTACTTCAAGAGGAAACAAACCATAGAGATAGAACTTAGAACTTCTTCATTTGGTCAAGTTTCAAGGAGCTAGCACAAACCGTGTTTGATTTAGAATTCCAAACACAGCTATCTATGTATTAGAAAACAGAGTGAAACCTAAAAATTCAAACTGTTACTGGAAACGAATGCTTCAACGTAGAAGAATAAAAATTGGGCAGCCAAGTGGGATTAGTGAACTGATCATTACCACCAAGTATCATCAAATTTGGTGAAAAAATGTTTCCTGAGATATGAGCAAAGTAGTAGTTTTTTGGAAGCTTGGTAACCCCTTTCAAACGAAAGTGTTTTTGGCCAGTCTCTGCATGGGGTACTTCAAGAGGAAACAAACCATAGAGATAGAACTTAGAACTACTTCATTTGGTCAAGTTTCAAGGAGCTAGCACAAACCGTGTTTTATTTAGAGTTTCAAACACATCTATCTATATAGCAGAAAACAGAGTGAAACCTAAGAATTCAAAGTGTTATTGGAAACGAACGCTTGAACCTAGAAGAGTGAAAATCGGGCAGCCAAGTGGGCTTACTGAACTGATCATTACCACCAAGTATCATCAAGATTTGGTGAAAAAATGTTTGCTGAGATTTCAGCAAACTAGTAGTTTTTTGGAAGCTTGGCAAACTCTTTCAAACGAAAGTGTTTTTCGCCAGTCTCTGCATGGGGTATTTCAAGAGGAAACAAACCATATAGATAGAACTTAGAACTACTTCATTTGGTCAAGTTTCAAGGAGCTAACATAAACCGTATTTGATTTAGAGTTTCAAACACATCTATCTTTATAGCAGAAAACAGAGTGAAACCTAAAAATTCAAAGTGTTACTGGTAACGAACGCTTGAACCTAGAAGAGTGAAAATTGGGCAGCCAAGAGGGCTTAGTGAACTGATCATTACCACCAAGTATCATCAAGATTTGGTGAAAAAATGTTTGCTGAGATTTCAGCAAACTAGTAGTTTTTTGGAAGCTTGGCAACCCCTTTCAAACGAAAGTGCTTTTCGCCAGTCTCTGCATGGGGTACTTCTAGAGGAAACAAACCACAGAGATAGAACTTAGAACTACTTCATTTGGTCAAGTTTCAAGGAGCTAGCACAAACCGTGTTTGATTTAGAATTCCAAAAAAAGCTATCTATGTAGGAGAAAACAGAGTGAAACCTAAAATTTCAAACTGTTACTGGAAACGAATGCTTCAACCTAGAAGAATAAAAATTGGGCAGCCATGTGGGATTAGTGAACTGATCATTACCACCAAGTATCATCAAGATTTGGTGAAAAAATGTTTGCTGAGATTTCAGCAAACTAGTAGTTTTTTGGAAGCTTGGCAACCCCTTTAAAAAGAAAGTGTTTTTCCCCAGTCTCTGCATGGGGTATTTCAAGAGGAAACAAACCATAGAGATAGAACTTAGAACTACTTCATTTGGTCAATTTTCAAGGAGCTAGCACAAACCGTGTTTGATTTAGAGTTTCAAACACATCTATCTATATAGCAGAAAACAGAGTGAAACCTAAACATTGTAAGTGTTACTGGAAACGAATTCTTGAACCTAGAAGACTGAAAATTGGGCAGCCAAGGGGGCTTAGTGAACTGCTCATTACCACCAAGTATCATCAAGATTTGGTGAAAAAATGTTTGCTGAGATTTCAGCAAACTAGTAGTTTTTTGGAAGCTGGGCAACCCCTTCCAAACGAAAGTGCTTTTCACCAGTCTCTGCATGGGGTACTTCAAGAGGAAACAAACCATAGAGATAGAACTTAGAACTACTTCATTTTGTCAAGTTTCAAGGAGCTAGCACAAACCGTGTTTGATTTAGAATTCCAAACACAGCTATCTATGTAGGAGAAAACAGAGTGAAACCTAAAAATTCAAACTGTTACTGGAAACGAACGCTTCAACCTAGAAGAAAAAAAATTGGGCAGCCAAGTGGGATTAGTGAAGTGATCATTACCAACAAGTATCATCAAGATTTGGTGAAAAAATGTTTGCTGAGATTTCAGCAAACTAGTAGTTTTTTGGAAGCTTGGCAACCCCTTTCAAACAAAAGTGTATTTTGCCAGTCTCTGCATGGGTTACTTCAAGAGGAAACAAACCATAGAGATAGATCTTAGAACTTCTTCACTTGGTCAAGTTTCAAGGAGCTAGCACAAACCGTGTTTGATTTAGAATTCCAAACACAGCTATCTATGTAGGAGAAAACAGAGTGAAACCTAAAAATTCAAAGTGTTACTGGAAACGAACGCTTGAACCTAGAAGAGTGAAAATCGGGCAGCCAAGTGGGCTAACTGAACTGATCATTACCACCAAGTATCATCAAGATTTGGTGAAAAAATGTTTGCTGAGATTTCAGCAAACTAGTAGTTTTTTGGAAGCTTTGCAACCCCTTTCAAACGAAAGTGTTTTTCGCCAGTCTCTGCATGGGGTATTTCAAGAGGAAACAAACCATATAAATAGAACTTAGAACTACTTCATTTGGTCAAGTTTCAAGGAGCTAACACAAACCGTGTTTGATTTAGAGTTTCAAACACATCTATCTATATAGCAGAAAACCGAGTGAAACCTAAAAATTCAAAGTGTTACTGGAAACGAACGCTTGAACCTAGAAGAGTGAAAATCGGGCAGCCAAGTGGGCTAACTGAACTGATCATTACCACCAAGTATCATCAAGATTTGGTGAAAAAATGTTTGCTGAGATTTCAGCAAAATAGTAGTTTTTTGGAAGATTGGCAACCCCTTTCAAACGAAAGTGTTTTTCGCCAGTCTCTGCATGGGGTACTTCAAGAGGAAACAAAAGATAGAGATAGAACTTAGAACTACTTCATTTGGTCAAGTTTCAAGGAGCTAGCACAAACCGTGTTTGATTTAGAGTTTCAAACACAGCTATCTATGTAGGAGAAAACAGAGTAAAACCTAAAAATTCAAACTGTTACTGGAAACGAATGCTTCAATGTAGAAGAATAAAAATTGGGCAGCCAAGTGGGATTAGGGAACTGATCATTACCACCAAGTATCATCAAGATTTGGTGAAAAAATGTATGCTGAGATTTCAGCAAACTAGTAGTTTTTGGAAGCTTGGCAACCCCTTTCAAACGAAAGTGTTATTCGCCAGTCTCTGCATGGGATACTTCAAGAGGAAACAAGCCATAGAGATAGAACTTAGAACTACTTCATTTGGTCAAGTTTCAGGGAGCTAGCACAAACCGTGTTTGATTTAGAGTTTCAAACACATCTATCTATATAGCAAAAAACAGAGTGAAACCTAAAAATTCAAAGTGTTACTTGAAACGAACGCTTGAACCTAGAAGAGTGAAAATTGGGCAGCCGAGTGGGCTTAGTGAACTGATCATTACCACCAAGTATCATCAAGATTTGGTGAAAAAATGTTTGCTGAGATTTCAGCAAACTAGTAGTTTTTTGGAAGCTTGCCAACCCCTTTCAAACGAAAGTGCTTTTCGCCAGTCTCTGCATGGGTTACTTCTAGAGGAAACAAACCATAGAGATAGAACTTAGAACTACTTCATTTGGTCAAGTTTCAAGGAGCTAGCACAAACCGTGTTTGATTTAGAATTCCAAAAACAGCTATCTATGTAGGAGAAAACAGAGTGAAACCTAAAATTTCAAACTGTTACTGGAAACGAATGCTTCAACCTAGAAGAATAAAAATTGGGAAGCCATGTGGGATTAGTGAACTGATCATTACCACCAAGTATCATCAAGATTTGGTGAAAAAATGTTTGCTGAGATTTCAGCAAACTAGTAGTTTTTTGAAAGCTTGGCAACCCCTTTCAAAAGAAAGTGATTTTCGCCAGTCTCTCCATGGGATACTTCAAGAGGAAACAAACCATAGAGATAAAACTTAGAACTACTTCATTTGGTCAAGTTTCAGAGAGCTAGCACAAACCGTGTTTGATTTAGAGTTTCAAACACATCTATCTATATAGCAGAAAACAGAGTGAAACCTAAAATTCAAAGTGTTACTGGAAACGAACGCTTGAACCTAGAAGAGTAAAAGTTGGGCAGCCAAGTGGGATTCGTGAACTGTTCATTACCACCAAGTATCATCAAGATTTGGTGAAAAAATGTTTGCTGAGATTTCATCAAACTAGTAGTTTTTTGGAAGCTTGGCAACCCCTTTCAAACGAAAGTGTTTTTCGCCAGTCTCTGCATGGGATACTTCAAGAGCAAACAAACCATAGAGATAGAACTTAGAACTACTTCATTCGGTCAAGTTTCAAGTAGCTAGCTCAAACCGTGTTTGATTTAGAATTCCAAACACAGCTATCTATGCAGGAGAAAACAGAGTGAAACCTAAAAATTCAAACTGTTACCTGAAACGAATGCTTCAACCTAGAAGAATAAAAATTGGGCAGCCAAGTGGGCTTAGTGAACTGCTCATTACCACCAAGCATCATCAAGATTTGGTAAAAAATGTTTGCTGAGATTTCAGCAAAATAGAAGTTTTTTTGGAAGCTTGACAACCCCTTTCAAACGAAAGAGTTTTTCGCCAGTCTCTGCATGGGGTACTTCAAGAGGAAACAAACCATAGAGATAGAACTTAGAACTACTTCATTTGGTCAAGTTTCAAGGAGCTAGCACAAACCGTGTTTGATTTAGAATTCCAAACACAGCTATCTATGTAGGAGAAAACAGAGTGAAACCTAAAAATTCAAAGTGTTACTGGAAACGAACGCTTGAACCTAGAAGAGTGAAAATTGGGCAGCCAAGTGGGCTTAGTGAACTGATCATTACCACCAAGTATCATCAAAATTTGGTGAAAAAATGTTTGCTGAGATTTCAGCAAACTAGTAGTTTTTTTTAAGGTTGGCAACCCGTTTCAAACGAAAGTGCTTTTCGCCAGTCTCTGCATGGGGTACTTCTAGAGGAAACAAACCATAGAGATAGAACTTAGAACTACTTCATTTGGTCAAGTTTCAAGGAGCTAGCACAAACCGTGTTTGATTTAGAATTCCAAAAAAGCTATCTATGTAGGAGAAAACAGAGTGAAACCTAAAATTTCAAACTGTTACTGGAAACGAATGCTTCAAGCTAGAAGAATAAAAATTGGGCAGCCATGTGGGATTAGTGAACTGATCATTACCACCAAGTATCATCAAGATTTGGTGAAAAAATATTTGCTGAGATTTCAGCAAACTAGTAGTTTTTTGGAAGCTTGGCAACCCCTTTAAAAAGAAAGTGTTTTTCGCCAGTCTCTGCATGGGGTATTTCAAGAGGTAACAAACCATAGAGATAGAACTTAGAACTACTTCATTTGGTCAATTTTCAAGGAGCTAGCACAAACCGTGTTTGATTTAGAGTTTCAAACACATCTATCTATATAGCAGAAAACAGAGTGAAACCTAAACATTCTAAGTGTTACTGGAAACGAACGCATGAACCTAGAAGATTGAAAATTGGGCAGCCAAGGGGGCTTAGTGAACTGCTCATTACCACCAAGTATCATCAAGGTTTTGTGAAAAAATGTATGCTGAGATTTCAGCAAACTAGTAGTTTTTTGGAAGCTTGGCAACCCCTTTCAAACGAAAGTGTTTTTCGCCAGTCTCTGCATGGGGTACTTCAAGAGGAAACAAAAGGTAGAGATAGAACTTAGAACTACTTAAATTGGTCAAGTTTCAAGGAGCTAGCACAAACCGTGTTTGATTTAGAGTTTCAAACACAGCAATCTATGTAGGAGAAAACAGAGTGAAACCTAAAAATTCAAACTGTTACTGGAAACGAATGCTTCAACCTAGAAGAATAAAAATTGGGCAGCCAAGTGGGATTAGTGAACTGATCATTACCACCAAGTATCATCAAGATTTGGTGAAAAAATGTTTGCTGAGATTTCAGCAAACTAGTAGTTTTTTGGAAGCTTGGCAACCCCTTTCAAACGAAAGTGTTTTTCGCCAGTCTCTGCATGGGGTACTTCAAGAGGAAACAAACCATAGAGATAGAACTTAGAACTACTTCATTTGGTCAAGTTTCAAGGAGCTAGCACAAACCGTGTTTGATTTAGAATTCCTAACACAGCTATCTATGTAGGAGAAAACAGAGTGAAACCTAAAAATTCAAAGTGTTACTGGAAACGAACGCTTGAACCTAGAAGAGTGAAAATTGGGCAGCCACGTGGGCTTAGTGAACTGATCATTACCACCAAGTATCATCAAGATTTGGTGAAAAAATGTTTGCTGAGATTTCAGCAAACTAGTAGTTTTTTGGAAGCTTGGCAACCCCTTTCAAACAAAAGTGTATTTTGCCAGTCTCTGCATGGGTTACTTCAAGAGGAAACAAACCATAGAGATAGAACTTAGAACTTCTTCATTTGGTCAAGTTTCAAGGAGCTAGCACAAACCGTGTTTGATTTAGAATTCCAAACACTGCTATCTATGTAGGAGAAAACAGAGTGAAACCTAAAAATTCAAAGTGTTACTGGAAACGAACGCTTGAACCTAGAAGAGTGAAAATTTGGCAGCCAAGTGGGCTTAGTGACCTGATGATTACCACCAAGTATCATCAAGATTTGGTGAAAAAATGTTTGCTGAGATTTCAGCAAACTAGTAGTTTTTTGGAAGCTTGGCAACCCCTTTCAAACGAAAGTGTTTTTCACCAGTCTCTGCATGGGATACTTCAAGAGGAAACAAACCATAGAGATAGAACTTAGAACTACTTCATTTGGTCAAGTTTCAGGGAGCTAGCACAAACCGTGTTTGATTTAGAGTTTCAAACACATCTATCTATATAGCAGAAAACAGAGTGAAACCTAAAAATTCAAACTGTTACTGGAAACGAACGCTTGAACCTAGAAGAGTGAAAATAGGGCAGCCAAGTGGGCTTAGTGAACTGATCATTACCACCCAGTATCATCAAGATTTGGTGAAAAAATATTTGCTGAGATTTCAGCAAACTAGTAGTTTTTTGGAAGCTTGGCAACCCCTTTCAAACGAAAGTGTTTTTCGCCAGTCTCTGCATGGGGTACTTCAAGAGGAAACAAACCATAGAGATAGAACTTAGAACTACTTCATTCGGTCAAGTTTCAAGGAGCTAGCTCAAACCGTGTTTGATTTAGAATTCCAAACACAGCTATCTATGCAGGAGAAAACAGAATGAAACCTAAAACTTCAAACTGTTACTGGAAACGAATGCTTCAACCTAGAAGAATAAATATTGGGCAGCCAAGTGGGCTTAGTGAACTGATCATTACCACCAAGTATCATCAAGATTTGGTAAAAAATGTTTGCTGAGATTTCAGCAAACTAGAAGTTTTTTTGGAAGCTTGACAACCCCTTTCAAACGAAAGAGTTTTTCGCCAGTTTCTGCATGGGGTACTTCAAGAGGAAACAAACCATAGAGATAGAACTTAGAACTACTTCATTTGGTCAAGTTTCAAGGAGCTAGCACAAACCTTGTTTGATTTAGAATTCCAAACACAGCTATCTATGTAGGAGAAAACAGAGTGAAACATAAAAATTCAAAGTGTTACTGGAAACGAACGCTTGAACCTAGAAGAGTGAAAATTGGGCAGCCAAGTGGGCTTAGTGAACTGATCATTACCACCAAGTATCATCAAGATTTGGTGAAAAAATGTTTGCTGAGAATTCAGCAAACTAGTAGTTTTTTGGAAGCTTGGCAACCCCTTTCAAACGAAAGTGCTTTTCGCCAGTCTCTGCATGGGGTACTTCTAGAGGAAACAAACCATAGAGATAGAACTTAGAACTACTTCATTTGGTCAAGTTTCAGGGAGCTAGCACAAACCGTGTTTGATTTAGAGTTTCAAACACATCTATCTATATAGCAGAAAACAGAGTGAAACCTAAAAATTCAAACTGTTACTGGAAACGAACGCTTGAACCTAGAAGAGTGAAAATAGGGCAGCCAAGTGGGCTTAGTGAACTGATCATTACCACCCAGTATCATCAAGATTTGGTGAAAAAATATTTGCTGAGATTTCAGCAAACTAGTAGTTTTTTGGAAGCTTGGCAACCCCTTTCAAACGAAAGTGTTTTTCGCCAGTCTCTGCATGGGGTACTTCAAGAGGAAACAAACCATAGAGATAGAACTTAGAACTACTTCATTCGGTCAAGTTTCAAGGAGCTAGCTCAAACCGTGTTTGATTTAGAATTCCAAACACAGCTATCTATGCAGGAGAAAACAGAGTGAAACCTAAAAATTCAAACTGTTACCTGAAACGAATGCTTCAACCTAGAAGAATAAAAATTGGGCAGCCAAGTGGGCTTAGTGAACTGCTCATTACCACCAAGCATCATCAAGATTTGGTAAAAAATGTTTGCTGAGATTTCAGCAAAATAGAAGTTTTTTTGGAAGCTTGACAACCCCTTTCAAACGAAAGAGTTTTTCGCCAGTCTCTGCATGGGGTACTTCAAGAGGAAACAAACCATAGAGATAGAACTTAGAACTACTTCATTTGGTCAAGTTTCAAGGAGCTAGCACAAACCGTGTTTGATTTAGAATTCCAAACACAGCTATCTATGTAGGAGAAAACAGAGTGAAACCTAAAAATTCAAAGTGTTACTGGAAACGAACGCTTGAACCTAGAAGAGTGAAAATTGGGCAGCCAAGTGGGCTTAGTGAACTGATCATTACCACCAAGTATCATCAAAATTTGGTGAAAAAATGTTTGCTGAGATTTCAGCAAACTAGTAGTTTTTTTTAAGGTTGGCAACCCGTTTCAAACGAAAGTGCTTTTCGCCAGTCTCTGCATGGGGTACTTCTAGAGGAAACAAACCATAGAGATAGAACTTAGAACTACTTCATTTGGTCAAGTTTCAAGGAGCTAGCACAAACCGTGTTTGATTTAGAATTCCAAAAAAAGCTATCTATGTAGGAGAAAACAGAGTGAAACCTAAAATTTCAAACTGTTACTGGAAACGAATGCTTCAAGCTAGAAGAATAAAAATTGGGCAGCCATGTGGGATTAGTGAACTGATCATTACCACCAAGTATCATCAAGATTTGGTGAAAAAATATTTGCTGAGATTTCAGCAAACTAGTAGTTTTTTGGAAGCTTGGCAACCCCTTTAAAAAGAAAGTGTTTTTCGCCAGTCTCTGCATGGGGTATTTCAAGAGGTAACAAACCATAGAGATAGAACTTAGAACTACTTCATTTGGTCAATTTTCAAGGAGCTAGCACAAACCGTGTTTGATTTAGAGTTTCAAACACATCTATCTATATAGCAGAAAACAGAGTGAAACCTAAACATTCTAAGTGTTACTGGAAACGAACGCATGAACCTAGAAGATTGAAAATTGGGCAGCCAAGGGGGCTTAGTGAACTGCTCATTACCACCAAGTATCATCAAGGTTTTGTGAAAAAATGTATGCTGAGATTTCAGCAAACTAGTAGTTTTTTGGAAGCTTGGCAACCCCTTTCAAACGAAAGTGTTTTTCGCCAGTCTCTGCATGGGGTACTTCAAGAGGAAACAAAAGGTAGAGATAGAACTTAGAACTACTTAAATTGGTCAAGTTTCAAGGAGCTAGCACAAACCGTGTTTGATTTAGAGTTTCAAACACAGCAATCTATGTAGGAGAAAACAGAGTGAAACCTAAAAATTCAAACTGTTACTGGAAACGAATGCTTCAACCTAGAAGAATAAAAATTGGGCAGCCAAGTGGGATTAGTGAACTGATCATTACCACCAAGTATCATCAAGATTTGGTGAAAAAATGTTTGCTGAGATTTCAGCAAACTAGTAGTTTTTTGGAAGCTTGGCAACCCCTTTCAAACGAAAGTGTTTTTCGCCAGTCTCTGCATGGGGTACTTCAAGAGGAAACAAACCATAGAGATAGAACTTAGAACTACTTCATTTGGTCAAGTTTCAAGGAGCTAGCACAAACCGTGTTTGATTTAGAATTCCTAACACAGCTATCTATGTAGGAGAAAACAGAGTGAAACCTAAAAATTCAAAGTGTTACTGGAAACGAACGCTTGAACCTAGAAGAGTGAAAATTGGGCAGCCACGTGGGCTTAGTGAACTGATCATTACCACCAAGTATCATCAAGATTTGGTGAAAAAATGTTTGCTGAGATTTCAGCAAACTAGTAGTTTTTTGGAAGCTTGGCAACCCCTTTCAAACAAAAGTGTATTTTGCCAGTCTCTGCATGGGTTACTTCAAGAGGAAACAAACCATAGAGATAGAACTTAGAACTTCTTCATTTGGTCAAGTTTCAAGGAGCTAGCACAAACCGTGTTTGATTTAGAATTCCAAACACTGCTATCTATGTAGGAGAAAACAGAGTGAAACCTAAAAATTCAAAGTGTTACTGGAAACGAACGCTTGAACCTAGAAGAGTGAAAATTTGGCAGCCAAGTGGGCTTAGTGACCTGATGATTACCACCAAGTATCATCAAGATTTGGTGAAAAAATGTTTGCTGAGATTTCAGCAAACTAGTAGTTTTTTGGAAGCTTGGCAACCCCTTTCAAACGAAAGTGTTTTTCACCAGTCTCTGCATGGGATACTTCAAGAGGAAACAAACCATAGAGATAGAACTTAGAACTACTTCATTTGGTCAAGTTTCAGGGAGCTAGCACAAACCGTGTTTGATTTAGAGTTTCAAACACATCTATCTATATAGCAGAAAACAGAGTGAAACCTAAAAATTCAAACTGTTACTGGAAACGAACGCTTGAACCTAGAAGAGTGAAAATAGGGCAGCCAAGTGGGCTTAGTGAACTGATCATTACCACCCAGTATCATCAAGATTTGGTGAAAAATATTTGCTGAGATTTCAGCAAACTAGTAGTTTTTTGGAAGCTTGGCAACCCCTTTCAAACGAAAGTGTTTTTCGCCAGTCTCTGCATGGGGTACTTCAAGAGGAAACAAACCATAGAGATAGAACTTAGAACTACTTCATTCGGTCAAGTTTCAAGGAGCTAGCTCAAACCGTGTTTGATTTAGAATTCCAAACACAGCTATCTATGCAGGAGAAAACAGAATGAAACCTAAAACTTCAAACTGTTACTGGAAACGAATGCTTCAACCTAGAAGAATAAATATTGGGCAGCCAAGTGGGCTTAGTGAACTGATCATTACCACCAAGTATCATCAAGATTTGGTAAAAAATGTTTGCTGAGATTTCAGCAAACTAGAAGTTTTTTTGGAAGCTTGACAACCCCTTTCAAACGAAAGAGTTTTTCGCCAGTTTCTGCATGGGGTACTTCAAGAGGAAACAAACCATAGAGATAGAACTTAGAACTACTTCATTTGGTCAAGTTTCAAGGAGCTAGCACAAACCTTGTTTGATTTAGAATTCCAAACACAGCTATCTATGTAGGAGAAAACAGAGTGAAACATAAAAATTCAAAGTGTTACTGGAAACGAACGCTTGAACCTAGAAGAGTGAAAATTGGGCAGCCAAGTGGGCTTAGTGAACTGATCATTACCACCAAGTATCATCAAGATTTGGTGAAAAAATGTTTGCTGAGAATTCAGCAAACTAGTAGTTTTTTGGAAGCTTGGCAACCCCTTTCAAACGAAAGTGCTTTTCGCCAGTCTCTGCATGGGGTACTTCTAGAGGAAACAAACCATAGAGATAGAACTTAGAACTACTTCATTTGGTCAAGTTTCAGGGAGCTAGCACAAACCGTGTTTGATTTAGAGTTTCAAACACATCTATCTATATAGCAGAAAACAGAGTGAAACCTAAAAATTCAAACTGTTACTGGAAACGAACGCTTGAACCTAGAAGAGTGAAAATAGGGCAGCCAAGTGGGCTTAGTGAACTGATCATTACCACCCAGTATCATCAAGATTTGGTGAAAAAATATTTGCTGAGATTTCAGCAAACTAGTAGTTTTTTGGAAGCTTGGCAACCCCTTTCAAACGAAAGTGTTTTTCGCCAGTCTCTGCATGGGGTACTTCAAGAGGAAACAAACCATAGAGATAGAACTTAGAACTACTTCATTCGGTCAAGTTTCAAGGAGCTAGCTCAAACCGTGTTTGATTTAGAATTCCAAACACAGCTATCTATGCAGGAGAAAACAGAATGAAACCTAAAACTTCAAACTGTTACTGGAAACGAATGCTTCAACCTAGAAGAATAAATATTGGGCAGCCAAGTGGGCTTAGTGAACTGATCATTACCACCAAGTATCATCAAGATTTGGTAAAAAATGTTTGCTGAGATTTCAGCAAACTAGAAGTTTTTTTGGAAGCTTGACAACCCCTTTCAAACGAAAGAGTTTTTCGCCAGTTTCTGCATGGGGTACTTCAAGAGGAAACAAACCATAGAGATAGAACTTAGAACTACTTCATTTGGTCAAGTTTCAAGGAGCTAGCACAAACCTTGTTGGATTTAGAATTCCAAACACAGCTATCTATGTAGGAGAAAACAGAGTGAAACATAAAAATTCAAAGTGTTACTGGAAACGAACGCTTGAACCTAGAAGAGTGAAAATTGGGCAGCCAAGTGGGCTTAGTGAACTGATCATTACCACCAAGTATCATCAAGATTTGGTGAAAAAATGTTTGCTGAGAATTCAGCAAACTAGTAGTTTTTTGGAAGCTTGGCAACCCCTTTCAAACGAAAGTGCTTTTCGCCAGTCTCTGCATGGGGTACTTCTAGAGGAAACAAACCATAGAGATAGAACTTAGAACTACTTCATTTGGTCAAGTTTCAAGTAGCTAGCAAAAACCGTGTTTGATTTAGAATTCCAAAAACAGCTATCTATGTAGGAGAAAACAGAGTGAAACCTAAAATTTCAAACTGTTACTGGAAACGAATGCTTCAACCTAGAAGAATAAAAATTGGGCAGCCATGTGGGATTAGTGAACTGATGATTACCACCAAGTATCATCAAGATTTGTTGAAAAAATGTTTGCTGAGATTTCAGCAAACTAGTAGTTTTTTGGAAGCTTGGCAACCCCTTTAAAAAAAGTGTTTTTCGCCAGTCTCTGCCTGGGGTACTTCAAGAGGAAACAAACCGTAGAGATAGAACTTAGAACTACTTCATTTGGTCAATTTTCAAGGAGCTAGCACAAACCGTGTTTGATTTAGAGTTTCAAACACATCTATCTATATAGCAGAAAACAGAGTGAAACCTAAAATTTCAAACTGTTACTGGAAACGAATGCTTCAACCTAGAAGAATAAAAATTGGGCAGCCATGTGGGATTTTGAACTGATCATTACCACCAAGTATCATCAAGATTTGGTGAAAAAATGTTTGCTGAGATTTCAGCAAACTAGTAGTTTTTTGGAAGCTTGGCAACCCCTTTAAAAAGAAAGTGTTTTTCGCCAGTCTCTGCATGGGGTACTTCAAAGGAAGCAAACCATAGAGATAGAACTTAGAAGTACTTCATTTGGTCAATTTTCAAGGAGCTAGCACAAACCGTGTTTGATTTAGAGTTTCAAACACATCTATCTATATAGCAGAAAACAGAGTGAAACCTAAACATTCTAAGTGTTACTGGAAACGAACGCTTGAACCTAGAAGATTGAAAATTGGGCAGCCAAGGGGGCTTAGTGAACTGATCATTACCACAAAGTATCATCAAGATTTGGTGAAAAAATCTTTGCTGAGATTTCAGCAAACTAGTAGTTTTTTGGAAGCTTTTCAACCCCTTTCAAATGAAAGTGCTTTTCACCAGTCTCTGCATGGGGTACTTCAAGAGGAAACAAACCATATATACAGAACTTAGAACTACTTCATTTGGTCAAGTTTCAAAGAGCTAGCACAAACCGTGTTTGATTTAGAATTCCAAAAACAGCTATCTATGTAGGAGAAAAGAGAGTAAAACCTAAAAATTCAAACTGTTACTGGAAACGAATGCTTCAACCTAGAAGAATAAAAATTGGGCAGAAAGTGGGATTAGTGAACTCATCATTACCACCAAGGATCATCAAGATTTGGTGAAAAAAATGTTTGCTGAGATTTCAGCAAACAAGAAGTTTTTTGGAAGCTTGGCAACCCCTTTCAAACGAAAGTGTTTTTCGCCAGTCTCTTCATGGGGTACGTCAAGAGGAAACAAACCATAGACATAGAACTTAGAACTACTTCATTTGGTCAAGTTTCAAGGAGCTAGCACAAACCGTGTTTGATTTAGAGTTTCAAACACATCTATCTGTATAGCAGAAAACAGAGTGAAACCTAAAAATTCAAAGTGTTACTGGAAACGAACGCTTGAACCTAGAAGAGTGAAAATTGGGCAACCAAGTGGCCTAGTGAACTGATCATTACCACCAAGTATCATCAAGATTTGGTGAAAAAATATTTGCTGAGATTTCAGCAAACAAGAAGTTTTTTTGGAAGCTTGGCAACCCCTTTCAAACTAAAGTGTTTTTCGCCAGTCTCTGCATGGGGAACTTCAAGAGGAAACAAACCATAGAGATAGAACTTAGAACTACTTCATTTGGTCAAGTTTCAAGGAGCTAGCACAAACCATGTTTGATTTAGAATTCCAAACACAGCTATCTATGTAGGAGAAAACAGAGTGAAACCTAAAATTTCAAACTGTTACTGGAAATGAATGCTTCAACCTAGAAGAATAAAAATTGGGCAGCCAAGTGGGATTAGTGAACTGATCATTACCACCAAGTATCATCAAGATTTGGTGAAAAAATATTTGTTGAGATTTCAGCAACTAGTAGTTTTTTGGAAGCTTGGCAACCCCTTTCAAACGAAAGTGTTTTTCGCCAGTCTCTGCATGGGGTACTTCAAGAGGAAACAAACCATAGAGAGAGAACTTAGAACTACTTAATTTGGTCAAGTTTCAAGGAGCTAGCAAAAACCGTGTTTGATTTAGAATTCCAAACAGCTATCTATGTAGGAGAAAACAGAGTGAAACCTAAAAATTCAAAGTTTTATTGGAAACGAATGCTTGAACCTAGAAGAGTGAAAATTGGGCAGCCAAGTGGGCTTAGTGAACTGATCATTACCACCAAGTATCATCAAGATTTGGTGAAAAAATGTTTGCTGAGATTTCAGCAAACTAGTGGTTTTTTGGAAGCTTGGCAACCCCTTTCAAACGAAAGTTTTTTTCACCAGTCTCTGCATGGGGTACTTCAAGAGGAAACAAACCATAGAGATAGAACTCAGAACTACTTCATTTGGTCAAGTTTCAAGGAGCTAGCAAAAACCCTGCTTGATTTAGAGTTTCAAACACATCTATCTATATAGCAGAAAACAGAGTGAAACCTAAAAATTCAAAGTGTTACTGGAAACGAACGCTTGAACCTAGAAGAGTGAAAGTTGGGCAGCCAAGTGGGATTAGTGAACTGATCATTACCACCAAGTATCATCAAGATTTGGTGAAAAAATGTTTGCTGAGATTTCAGAAAACTAGTAGATTTTGGAAGCTTGGCAACCCCTTTCAAACGAAAGTGCTTTTCGCCAGACTCTGCATTGGGTACTTCACGAGGAAACAAACCATAGATATAGAACTTAGAACTACTTCATTTGGTCAAGTTTCAAGGAGCTAGCACAAACCGTGTTTGATTTAGAATTCCAAAAACAGCTATCTATGTAGGAGAAAACAGAGTGAAACCTAAAAATTTAAACTGTTACTGGAAACGAATGCTTCAACCTAGAAGAATAAAAATTGGGCAGCCAAGTGGGATTAGTGAACTGATCATTACCACCAAGTATCATCAAGATTTGGTGAAAAAATGTTTGCTGAGATTTCAGCAACTAGTAGTTTTTTGGAAGCTTGGCAACCCCTTTCAAACGAAAGTGTTTTTCGCCAGTCTCTGCATGGGGTACTTCAAGAGGAAACAAACCATAGAGATAGAACTTAGAACTACTTCATTTGGTCAAGTTTCAAGGAGCTAGCAAAAACCGTGTTTGATTTAGAGTTTCAAACACATCTATCTATAAAGCAGAAAACAGAGTGAAACCTAAAAATTCAAAGTGTTACTGGAAACGAACGCTTGAACATAGAAGTGTGAAAATTGGGCAGCGATGTGGGCTTAGTGAACTGATCATTACCACCAATATCATCAAGATTTGGTGAAAAAATGTTTGTTGAGATTTCAGCAACTAGTAGTTTTTTGGAAGCTTGGCAACCCCTTTCAAACGAAAGTGTTTTTCACCAGTCTCTGCATGGGGTACTTCAAGAGGAAACAAACCATAGAGATAGAACTTAGAACTACTTCATTTGGTCAAGTTTCAAGGAGCTAGCAAAAACCGTGTTTGATTTAGAATTCCAAACACAGCTATCTATGCAGGAGAAAACAGAGTGAAACCTAAAACTTCAAACTGTTACTGGAAACGAATGCTTCAACCTAGAAGAATAAAAACTGGGCAGCCAAGTGGGCTTAGTGAACTGATCATTACCACCAAGTATTTTCAAGATTTGGTAAAAAATGTTTGCTGAGATTTCAGCAAACTAGAAGTTTTTTTGGAAGCTTGACAACCCCTTTCAAACGAAAGAGTTTTTCGCCAGTTTCTGCATGGGGTACTTCAAGAGGAAACAAACCACAGAGATAGAACTTAGAACTACTTCATTTGGTCAAGTTTCAAGGAGCTAGCACAAACCGTGTTTGATTTAGAATTCCAAACACAGCTATCTATGTAGGAGAAAACAGAGTGAAACCTAAAAATTCAAAGTGTTACTGGAAACGAACGCTTGAACCTAGAAGAGTGAAAATTGGGCAGCCAAGTGGGCTTAGTGAACTGATCATTACCACCAAGTATCATCAAGATTTGGTGAAAAAATGTTTGCTGAGATTTCAGCAAACTAGTAGTTTTTTGGAAGCTGGGCAACCCCTTTCAAACGAAAGTGCTTTTCGCCAGTCTCTGCATGGGGTACTTCTAGAGGAAACAAACCATAGAGATAGAACTTAGAACTACTTCATTTGGTCAAGTTTCAAGGAGCTAGCACAAACCGTGTTTGATTTAGAATTCCAAAAACAGCTATCTATGTAGGAGAAAACAGAGTGAAACCTAAAATTTCAAACTGTTACTGGAAACGAATGCTTCAACCTAGAAGAATAAAAATTGGGCAGCCAAGTGGGATTAGTGAACTGATCATTACCACCAAGTATCATCAAGATTTGGTGAAAAAATGTTTGCTGAGATTTCAGAAAACTAGTAGATTTTGGAAGCTTGGCAACCCCTTTCAAACGAAAGTGTTTTTCGCCAGTCTCTGCATGGGGTACATCAAGAGGAAATAAACCTTAGAGTTAGAACTTAGAACTACTTCAATTGGTCAAGTTTCAAGGAGCTAGCTCAAGCTGTGTTTGATTAGAGTTTCAAAAACATCTATCTATATAGCAGAAAACAGAGTGAAACCTAAAAATTCAAAGTGTTACTGGAAACTAACGCATGAACCTAGAAAAAGAAAATTGGGCAGCCAAGTGGGCTTAGTGAACTGATCATTACCACCAAGTATCATCAAGATTTGGTGAAAAAATGTTTGCTGAGATTTCAGCAAACTAGTAGTTTTTTGGAAGCTTGGCAACCCCTTTCCAACGAAAGTGTTTTTCGCCAGTCTCTGCATGGGGTACTTCAAGAGGAAACAAACCATAGAGATAGAACTTAGAACTACTTCATTCGGTCAAGTTTCAAGGAGCTAGCTCAAACCGTGTTTGATTTAGAATTCCAAACACAGCTATCTATGCAGGAGAAAACAGAATGAAACCTAAAACTTCAAACTGTTACTGGAAACGAATGCTTCAACCTAGAAGAATAAAAATTGGGCAGCCAAGTGGGCTTAGTGAACTGATCATTACCACCAAGTATTTTCAAGATTTGGTAAAAAATGTTTGCTGAGATTTCAGCAAACTAAAAGTTTTTTTGGAAGCTTGACAACCCCTTTCAAACGAAAGAGTTTTTCGCCAGTTTCTGCATGGGGTACTTCAAGAGGAAACAAACCACAGAGATAGAACTTAGAACTACTTCATTTGGTCAAGTTTCAAGGAGCTAGCACAAACCGTGTTTGATTTAGAATTCCAAACACAGCTATCTATGTAGGAGAAAACAGAGTGAAACCTAAAAATTCAAAGTGTTACTGGAAACGAACGCTTGAACCTAGAAGAGTGAAAATTGGGCAGCCAAGTGGGCTTAGTGAACTGATCATTACCACCAAGTATCATCAAGATTTGGTGAAAAAATGTTTGCTGAGATTTCAGCAAACTAGTAGTTTTTTGGAAGCATGGCAACCCCTTTCAAACGAAAGTGTTTTTCGCCAGTCTCTGCATGGGGTACTTCAAATGGAAACAAACCATAGAGATAGAACTTAGAACTACTTCATTTGGTCAAGTTTCAAGGAGCTAGCACAAACCGTGTTTGATTTAGAATTCCAAAAACAGCTATCTATGTAGGAGAAAACAGAGTGAAACATAAAAATTCAAACTGTTACTGGAAACGAATGCTTCAACCTAGAAGAATAAAAATTGGGCAGAAAGTGGGATTAGTGAACTCATCATTACCACCAAGGATCATCAAGATTTGGTGAAAAAATGTTTGCTGAGATTTCAGCAAACTAGTAGTTTTTTGGAATCTTGGCAACCCCTTTCAAACGAAAGTGTTTTTCGCCAGTCTCTGTATGGGGCACTTCAAGAGGAAACAAACCGTAGAGAGAGAACTTAGAACTACTTCATTTTGTCAAGTTTCAAGGAGCTAGCACAAACCGTGTTTGATTTAGAGTTTCAAACACATCTATCTATATAGCAGAAAACAGAGTGAAACCTAAAAATTCAAAGTGTTACTGGAAACGAACGCTTGAACCTAGAAGAGTGAAAATTGGGGAACCAAGTGGGCTTAGTGAACTGATCATTACCACCAAGTATCATCAAGATTTGGTGAAAAAATGTTTGCTGAGATTTCAGAAAACTAGTAGTTTTTTGGAAGCTTGGCAACCCCTTTCCAACGAAAGTGTTTTTCGCCAGTCTCTGCATGGGGTACTTCAAGAGGAAACAAACCATAGAGATAGAACTTAGAACTACTTCATTCGGTCAAGTTTCAAGGAGCTAGCTCAAACCGAGTTTCATTTAGAATTCCAAACACAGCTATCTATGCAGGAGAAAACAGAGTGAACCATAAAATTCAAACTGTTACTGGAAACGAATGCTTCAACCTAGAAAAATAAAAATTGGTCAGCCAAGTGGGCTTAGTGAACTGATCATTACCACCAAGTATCATCAAGATTTGGTAAAAAATGTTTGCTGAGATTTCAGCAAAGTAGTAGTTTTTTGGAAGCTGGGCAACCCCTTTCAAACGAAAGTGCTTTTCGCCAGTCTCTGCATGGGGTACTTCTAGAGGAAACAAACCATAGAGATAGAACTTAGAACTACTTCATTTGGTCAAGTTTCAAGGAGCTAGCACAAACCGTGTTTGATTTAGAATTCCAAAAACAGCTATCTATGTAGGAGAAAACAGAGTGAAACCTAAAATTTCAAACTGTTACTGGAAACGAATGCTTCAACCTAGAAGAATAAAAATTGGGCAGCCATGTGGGATTAGTGAACTGATCATTACCACCAAGTATCATCAAGATTTGGTGAAAAAATGTTTGCTGAGATTTCAGCAAACTAGTAGTTTTTTGGAAGCTGGGCAACCCCTTTAAAAAGAAAGTGTTTTTCGCCAGTCTCTGCATGGGGTACTTCAAGAGGAAACAAACCCTAGAGATAGAACTTAGAACTACTTCATTTGGTCATTTTTCAAGGAGCTAGCACAAACCGTGTTTGATTTAGAGTTTCAAACACATCTATCTATATAGCAGAAAACAGAGTGAAACCTAAACATTCTAAGTGTTACTGGAAACGAACGCTTGAACCTAGAAGATTGAAAATTGGGCAGCCAAGGGGGCTTAGTGAACTGATCATTACCACCAAGTATCATCAAGATTTGGTGAAAAAATGTTTGCTGAGATTTCAGCAAACTAGTAGTTTTTTGGAAGCTTGGCAACCCCTTTCAAACGAAAGTGCTTTTCACCAGTCTCTGCATGGGGTACCTCAAGAGGAAACAAACCATATAGACAGAACTTAGAACTACTTCATTTGGTGAAGTTTCAAGGAGCTAGCACAAACCGTGTTTGATTTAGAATTCCAAAAACAGCTATCTATGTAGGAGAAAACAGAGTGAAACCTAAAATTTCAAACTGTTACAGGAAACGAATGCTTCAACCTAGAAGAATAAAAATTGGGCAGCCATGTGGGATTAGTGAACTGATCATTACCACCAAGTATCATCAAGATTTGGTGAAAAAATGTTTGCTGAGATTTCAGCAAACTAGTAGTTTTTTGGAAGCTGGGCAACCCCTTTAAAAAGAAAGTGTTTTTCGCCAGTCTCTGCATGGGGTACTTCAAGAGGAAACAAACCCTAGAGATAGAACTTAGAACTACTTCATTTGGTCAGTTTTCAAGGAGCTAGCACACACCGTGTTTGATTTAGAGTTTCAAACACATCTATCTATATAGCAGAAAACAGAGTGAAACCTAAACATTCTAAGTGTTACTGGAAACGAACGCTTGAACCTAGAAGAGTGAAAATTGGGCAGCCAAGTGGGCTTAGTGAACTGATCATTACCACCAAGTATCATCAAGATTTGGTGAAAAAATGTTTGCTGAGATTTCAGCAAACAAGAAGTTTTTTGGAAGCTTGGCAACCCCTTTCAAACGAAAGTGTTTTTCGCCAGTCTCTTCATGGGGTACTTCAAGAGGAAAAAAACCATAGACATAGAACTTAGAACTACTTCATTTGGTCAAGTTTCAAGGAGCTAGCACAAACCGTGTTTGATTTAGAATTCCAAACACAGCTATCTATGTAGGAGAAAACAGAGTGAAACCTAAAATTTCAAACTGTTACTGGAAACGAATGCTTCAACCTAGAAGAATAAAAATTGGGCAGCCAAGTGGGATTAGTGAACTGATCATTACCACCAAGTATCATCAAGATTTGGTGAAAAAATGTTTGCTGAGATTTCAGCAAAATAGTAGATTTTTGGAAGCTTGGCAACCCCTTTCAAACGAAAGTGTTTTTCGCCAGTCTCTGCATGGGATACTTCAAGAGGAAACAATCCATAGAGATAGAACTTAGAACTACTTCATTTGGTCAAGTTTCAGGGAGCTAGCACAAACCGTGTTTGATTTAGAGTTTCAAACACATCTATCTATATAGCAGAAAACAGAGTGAAACCTAAAAATTCAAAGTGTTATTGGAAACGAACGCTTGAACCTAGAAGAGTGAAAATTGGGGAGCCAAGTGGGCTTAGTGAACTGATCCTTACCACCAAGTATCATCAAGATTTGGTGAAAAAATGTTTGCTGAGATTTCAGAAAACTAGTAGTTTTTTGGAAGCTTGGCAACCCCTTTCCAACGAAAGTGTTTTTCGCCAGTCTCTGCATGGGGTACTTCAAGAGGAAACAAACCATAGAGATAGAACTTAGAACTACTTCATTCGGTCAAGTTTCAAGGAGCTAGCTCAAACCGAGTTTGATTTAGAATTCCAAACACAGCTATCTATGCAGGAGAAAACAGAGTGAAACCTAAAAATTCAAACTGTTACTGGAAACGAACGCTTGAACCTAGAAGAGTGAAAATTGGGCAGCCAAGTGGGCTTAGTGAACTGATCATTACCACCCAGTATCATCAAGATTTGGTGAAAAAATGTTTGCTGAGATTTCAGCAAACTAGTAGTTTTTTGGAAGCTTGGCAACCCCTTTCCAACGAAAGTGTTTTTCGCCAGTCTCTGCATGGGGTACTTCAAGAGGAAACAAACCATAGAGATAGAACTTAGAACTACTTCATTCGGTCAAGTTTCAAGGAGCTAGCTCAAACCGAGTTTGATTTAGAATTCCAAACACAGCTATCTATGCAGGAGAAAACAGAGTGAAACATAAAATTCAAACTGTTACTGGAAACGAATGCTTCAACCTAGAAAAATAAAAATTGGGCAGCCAAGTGGGCTTAGTGAACTGATCATTACCACCAATTATCATCAAGATTTGGTAAAAAATGTTTGCTGAGATTTCAGCAAACTAGAAGTTTTTTTGGAAGCTTGACAACCCCTTTCAAACAAAAGAGTTTTTCGCCAGTCTCTGCATGGGGAACTTCAAGAGGAAACAAACCATAGAGATAGAACTTAGAACTACTTCATTTGGTCAAGTTTCAAGGAGCTAGCACAAACCGTGTTTGATTTAGAATTCCAAACACAGCTATCTATGTAGGAGAAAACAGAGTGAAACCTAAAAATTCAAAGTGTTACTGGAAACGAACGCTTGAACCTAGAAGAGTGAAAATTGGGCAGCCAAGTGGGGTTAGTGAACTGATCATTACCACCAAGTATCATCAAGATTTGGTGAAAAAATGTTTGCTGAGATTTCAGCAAACTAGTAGTTTTTTGGAAGCTTGGCAACCCCTTTCAAACGAAAGTGCTTTTCGCCAGTCTCTGCATGGGGTACTTCTAGAGGAAACAAACCATAGAGATAGAACTTAGAACTACTTCATTTGGTCAAGTTTCAAGGAGCTAGCACAAACCGTGTTTGATTTAGAATTCCAAAAACAGCTATCTATGTAGGAGAAAACAGAGTTTAAACTAAATTTTCAAACTGTTACTGGAAACGAATGCTTCAACCTAGAAGAATAAAAATTGGGCAGCCATGTGGGATTAGTGAACTGATCATTACCACCAAGTATCATCAAGATTTGGTGAAAAAATGTTTGCTGAGATTTCAGCAAACTAGTAGTTTTTTAAAAGCTTGGCAACCCCTTTAAAAAGAAAGTGTTTTTCGCCAGTCTCTGCATGGGGTACTTCAAGAGGAAACAAACCATAGAGATAGAACTTAGAACTACTTCATTTGGTCAATTTTCAAGGAGCTAGCACAAACCGTGTTTGATTTAGAGTTTCAAACACATCTATCTATATAGCAGAAAACAGAGTGAAACCTAAAATTTCAAACTGTTACTGGAAACGAATGCTTCAACCTAGAAGAATAAATTTGGGCAGCCATGTGGGATTAGTGAACTGATCATTACCACCAAGTATCATCAAAATTTGGTGAAAAAATGTTTGCTGAGATTTCAGCAAACTAGTAGTTTTTTGGAAGCTTGGCAACCCCTTTCAAACGAAAGTGTTTTTCGCCTGTCTCTGCATGGGGTACTTCAAGAGGAAACAAACCCTAGAGATAGAACTTAGAACTACTTCATTTGGTCAAGTTTCAAGGAGCTAGAACAAACCGTGTTTGATTTAGAATTCCAAACACAGCTATCTATGTAGGAGAAAACAGAGTGAAACCTAAAAATTCAAACTGTTACTGGAAACGAATGCTTCAACCTAGAAGAATAAAAATTGGGTAGCCAAGTGGGATTTGTGAACTGATCATTACCACCAAGTATCATCAAGATTTGGTGACAAAACGTTTGCTGAGATTTCAGCAAACTAGTAGTTTTTTGGAAGCTTGGCAACCCCTTTAAACGAAAGTGTTTTTCTCCAGTCTCTGCATGGGGTACTTCACGAGGAAACAAACCATAGAGATAGAACTAAGAACTACTTCATTTGGTCAAGTTTCAAGGAGCTAGCACAAACCGTGTTTGATTAGAGTTTCAAAAACATCTATCTATATAGCAGAAAACAGAGTGAAACCTAAAAATTCAAAGTGTTACTGGAAACGAATGCTTGAACCTAGAAGAGTGAAAGTTGGGCAGCCAAGTGGGATTAGTGAACTGATCATTACCACCAAGTATCATCAAGATTTGGTGAAAAAATACTTGCTGAGATTTCAGCAAACTAGTAGTTTTTTGGAATCTTGGCAACCCCTTTCAAACGAAAGTGTTTTTCGCCAGTCTCTGCATGGGGTACTTCAAGAGGAAACAAACCATAGAGATAGAACTTAGAACTACTTCATTTGGTCAAGTTTCAAGGAGCTATCACAAACCGTGTTTGATTTAGAATTCCAAAAACAGCTATCTATGTAGGAGAAAACAGAGTGAAACCTAAAAATTCAAACTGTTACTGGAAACGAACGCTTGAACCTGGAAGAGTGAAAATTGGGCAGCCAAGTGGGCTTAGTGAACTGATCATTACCACCCAGTATCATCAAGATTTGGTGAAAAAATGTTTGCTGAGATTTCAGCAAACTAGTAGTTTTTTGGAAGCTTGGCAACCCCTTTAAAACGAAAGTGTTTTTCGCCAGTCTCTGCATGGGGTACTTCAAGAGGAAACAAACCATAGAGATAGAACTTAGAACTACTTCATTCGGTCAAGTTTCAAGGAGCTAGCTCAAACCGAGTTTGATTTAGAATTCCAAACACAGCTATCTATGCAGGAGAAAACAGAGTGAAACATAAAATTCAAACTGTTACTGGAAACGAATGCTTCAACCTAGAAAAATAAAAATTGGGCAGCCAAGTGGGCTTAGTGAACTGATCATTACCACCAATTATCATCAAGATTTGGTAAAAAATGTTTGCTGAGATTTCAGCAAACTAGAAGTTTTTTTGGAAGCTTGACAACCCCTTTCAAACAAAAGAGTTTTTCGCCAGTCTCTGCATGGGGAACTTCAAGAGGAAACAAACCATAGAGATAGAACTTAGAACTACTTCATTTGGTCAAGTTTCAAAGAGCTAGCACAAACCGTGTTTGATTTAGAATTCCAAACAAAGCTATCTATGTAGGAGAAAACAGAGTGAAACCTAAAAATTCAAAGTGTTACTGGAAACGAACGCTTGAACCTAGAAGAGTGAAAATTGGGCAGCCATGTGGGCTTAGTGAACTGATCATTACCACCAAGTATCATCAAGATTTGGTGAAAAAATGTTTGCTGAGATTTCAGCAAACTAGTAATTTTTTGGAAGCTTGGCAACCCCTTTCAAACGAAAGTGCTTTTCGCCAGTCTCTGCATGGGGTACTTCTAGAGGAAACAAACCATAGAGATAGAACTTAGAACTACTTCATTTGGTCAAGTTTCAAGGAGCTAGCACAAACCGTGTTTGATTTAGAATTCCAAAAACAGCTATCTATGTAGGAGAAAACAGAGTTTAAACTAAATTTTCAAACTGTTACTGGAAACGAATGCTTCAACCTAGAAGAATAAAAATTGGGCAGCCATGTGGGATTAGTGAACTGATCATTACCACCAAGTATCATCAAGATTTGGTGAAAAAATGTTTGCTGAGATTTCAGCAAACTAGTAGTTTTTTAAAAGCTTGGCAACCCCTTTAAAAAGAAAGTGTTTTTCGCCAGTCTCTGCATGGGGTACTTCAAGAGGAAACAAACCATAGAGATAGAACTTAGAACTACTTCATTTGGTCAATTTTCAAGGAGCTAGCACAAACCGTGTTTGATTTAGAGTTTCAAACACATCTATCTATATAGCAGAAAACAGAGTGAAACCTAAAATTTCAAACTGTTACTGGAAACGAATGCTTCAACCTAGAAGAATAAATTTGGGCAGCCATGTGGGATTAGTGAACTGATCATTACCACCAAGTATCATCAAAATTTGGTGAAAAAATGTTTGCTGAGATTTCAGCAAACTAGTAGTTTTTTGGAAGCTTGGCAACCCCTTTCAAACGAAAGTGTTTTTCGCCTGTCTCTGCATGGGGTACTTCAAGAGGAAACAAACCCTAGAGATAGAACTTAGAACTACTTCATTTGGTCAAGTTTCAAGGAGCTAGAACAAACCGTGTTTGATTTAGAATTCCAAACACAGCTATCTATGTAGGAGAAAACAGAGTGAAACCTAAAAATTCAAACTGTTACTGGAAACGAATGCTTCAACCTAGAAGAATAAAAATTGGGTAGCCAAGTGGGATTTGTGAACTGATCATTACCACCAAGTATCATCAAGATTTGGTGACAAAACGTTTGCTGAGATTTCAGCAAACTAGTAGTTTTTTGGAAGCTTGGCAACCCCTTTAAACGAAAGTGTTTTTCTCCAGTCTCTGCATGGGGTACTTCACGAGGAAACAAACCATAGAGATAGAACTAAGAACTACTTCATTTGGTCAAGTTTCAAGGAGCTAGCACAAACCGTGTTTGATTAGAGTTTCAAAAACATCTATGTATATAGCAGAAAACAGAGTGAAACCTAAAAATTCAAAGTGTTACTGGAAACGAATGCTTGAACCTAGAAGAGTGAAAGTTGGGCAGCCAAGTGGGATTAGTGAACTGATCATTACCACCAAGTATCATCAAGATTTGGTGAAAAAATACTTGCTGAGATTTCAGCAAACTAGTAGTTTTTTGGAATCTTGGCAACCCCTTTCAAACGAAAGTGTTTTTCGCCAGTCTCTGCATGGGGTACTTCAAGAGGAAACAAACCATAGAGATAGAACTTAGAACTACTTCATTTGGTCAAGTTTCAAGGAGCTATCACAAACCGTGTTTGATTTAGAATTCCAAAAACAGCTATCTATGTAGGAGAAAACAGAGTGAAACCTAAAAATTCAAACTGTTACTGGAAACGAACGCTTGAACCTGGAAGAGTGAAAATTGGGCAGCCAAGTGGGCTTAGTGAACTGATCATTACCACCCAGTATCATCAAGATTTGGTGAAAAAATGTTTGCTGAGATTTCAGCAAACTAGTAGTTTTTTGGAAGCTTGGCAACCCCTTTAAAACGAAAGTGTTTTTCGCCAGTCTCTGCATGGGGTACTTCAAGAGGAAACAAACCATAGAGATAGAACTTAGAACTACTTCATTCGGTCAAGTTTCAAGGAGCTAGCTCAAACCGAGTTTGATTTAGAATTCCAAACACAGCTATCTATGCAGGAGAAAACAGAGTGAAACATAAAATTCAAACTGTTACTGGAAACGAATGCTTCAACCTAGAAAAATAAAAATTGGGCAGCCAAGTGGGCTTAGTGAACTGATCATTACCACCAATTATCATCAAGATTTGGTAAAAAATGTTTGCTGAGATTTCAGCAAACTAGAAGTTTTTTTGGAAGCTTGACAACCCCTTTCAAACAAAAGAGTTTTTCGCCAGTCTCTGCATGGGGAACTTCAAGAGGAAACAAACCATAGAGATAGAACTTAGAACTACTTCATTTGGTCAAGTTTCAAAGAGCTAGCACAAACCGTGTTTGATTTAGAATTCCAAACAAAGCTATCTATGTAGGAGAAAACAGAGTGAAACCTAAAAATTCAAAGTGTTACTGGAAACGAACGCTTGAACCTAGAAGAGTGAAAATTGGGCAGCCATGTGGGCTTAGTGAACTGATCATTACCACCAAGTATCATCAAGATTTGGTGAAAAAATGTTTGCTGAGATTTCAGCAAACTAGTAGTTTTTTGGAAGCTTGGCAACCCCTTTCAAACGAAAGTGCTTTTCGCCAGTCTCTGCATGGGGTACTTCTAGAGGAAACAAACCATAGAGATATAACTTAGAACTACTTCATTTGGTCAAGTTTCAAGGAGCTAGCACAAACCGTGTTTGATTTAGAATTCCAAAAACAGCTATCTATGTAGGAGAAAACAAAGTTTAAACTAAATTTTCAAACTGTTACTGGAAACGAATGCTTCAACCTAGAAGAATAAAAATTGGGCAGACATGTGGGATTAGTGAACTGATCATTACCACCAAGTATCATCAAGATTTGGTGAAAAAATGTTTGCTGAGATTTCAGCAAACTAGTAGTTTTTTAAAAGCTTGGCAACCCCTTTAAAAAGAAAGTGTTTTTCGCTAGTCTCTGCATGGGGTACTTCAAGAGGAAACAAACCATAGAGATAGAACTTAGAACTACTTCATTTGGTCAATTTTCAAGGAGCTAGCACAAACCGTGTTTGATTTAGAGTTTCAAACACATCTATCTATATAGCAGAAAACAGAGTGAAACCTAAAATTTCAAACTGTTACTGGAAACGAATGCTTCAACCTAGAAGAATAAAAACTGGGCAGCCATGTGGGATTAGTGAACTGATCATTACCACCAAGTATCATCAAAATTTGGTGAAAAAATGTTTGCTGAGATTTCAGCAAACTAGTAGTTTTTTGGAAGCTTGGCAACCCCTTTCAAACGAAAGTGTTTTTCGCCTGTCTCTGCATGGGGTACTTCAAGAGGAAACAAACCCTAGAGATAGAACTTAGAACTACTTCATTTGGTCAAGTTTCAAGGAGCTAGCACAAACCGTGTTTGATTTAGAATTCCAAACACAGCTATCTATGTAGGAGAAAACAGAGTGAAACCTAAAAATTCAAACTGTTACTGAAAACGAATGCTTCAAACTAGAAGAATAAAAATTGGGTAGCCAAGTGGGACTAGTGAACTGATCATTACCACCAAGTATCATCAAGATTTGGTGACAAAACGTTTGCTGAGATTTCAGCAAACTAGTAGTTTTTTGGAAGCTTGGCAACCCCTTTCAAACGAAAGTGTTTTTCGCCAGTCTCTGCATGGGGTACTTCAAGAGGAAACAAACCATACAGATAGAACATAGAACTACTTCATTTTGTCAAGTTTCAAAGTGCTAGCACAAACCGTGTTTGATATAGAATTCCAAACACAGCTATCTATGTAGGAGAAAACAGAGTGAAACCTAAAAATTCAAACTGTTACTGGAAACGAATGCTTCAACCTAGAAGAATAAAAATTGGGCAGCCAAGTGGGATTAGTGAACTGATCATTACCACCAAGTATCATCAAGATTTGGTGAAAAAATTTTTGCTGAGATTTCAGCAAACTGGTAGTTTTTTGTAAGCTTTGCAACCTCTTTCAAACAAAAGTGTTTTTCGCCAGTGTCTGCATGGGGTACTTCAAGAGGAAACAAACCATAGAGATAGAAATTAGAACTACTTCATTTGGTCAAGTTTCAAGGAGCTAGCACAAACCGTGTTTGATTTAGAATTCCAAACACAGCTATCTATGTAGGAGAAAACAGAGTGAAACCTAAAAATTCAAACTGTTACTGGAAACGAATGCTTCAACCAAGAAGAATAAAAATTGGGCAGCCAAGTGGGATTAGTGAACTGATCATTACCACCAAGTATCATCAAGATTTGGTGAAAAAATGTTTGCTGAGATTTCAGCAAACTAGTAGTTTTTTGGAAGCTTTGCAACCCCTTTCCAACGAAAGTGTTTTTCGCCAGTCTCTCCATGGGGTACTTCAAGAGGAAACAAACCATAGAGAGAGAACTTAGAACTACTTCATTTGGTCAAGTTTCAAGGAGCTAGCACAAACCGTGTTTGATTTAGAATTCCAAACACAGCTATCTATGTAGGAGAAAACAGAGTGAAACCTAAAAATTCAAACTGTTAATGGAAACGAATGCTTCAACCTAGAAGAATAAAAATTGGGTAGCCAAGTGGGATTAGTGAACTGATCATTACCACCAAGTATCATCAAATTTGGTGAAAAAATGTTTGCTGAGATTTCAGCAAACTAGTAGTTTTTTGGAAGCTTGGCAACCCCTTTCAAACGAAAGTGTTTTTCGCCAGTCTCTGCATGGGGTACTTCAAGAGGAAACAAACCATAGAGATAGAACTTAGAACTACTTCATTTTGTCTAGTTTCAAGGAGCTAGCACAAACCGTGTTTGATTTAGAGTTTCAAACACATCTATCTATATAGGAGAAGACAGAGTGAAATCTAAAAATTCAAAGTGTTACTGGAAACGAACGCTTGAACCTAGAAGAGTGAAAGTTGGGCAGCCAAGTGGGATTAGTGAATTGATCATTACCACCAAGTATCATCAAGATTTGGTGAAAAAATGTTTGCTGAGATTTCAGAAAACTAGCAGTTTTTTGGAAGCTTGGCACCCCTTTCAAATGAAAGTGTTTTTCGCCAGTCTCTGCATGGGGTACTTCAAGAGGAAACAAACCATAGAGATAGAACTTAGAACTAATTCATTTTGTCAAGTTTCAAAGTGCTAGCACAAACCGTGTTTGATTTAGAATTCCAAAAACAGCTATCTATGTAGGAGAAACAGAGTGAAACCTAAAAATTCAAACTGTTACTGGAAACGAATGCTTCAACCTAGAAGAATAAAAATTGGGCAGCCAAGTGGGTTTAGTGAACTGATCATTACCTCCACGTATCATCAAGATTTGGTGAAAAAATGTTTGCTGAGATTTCAGCAAACTAGTAGTTTTTTGGAAGCTTGGCAACCCCTTTCAAACGAAAGTGTTTTTCGCCAGTCTCTACATGGGGTACTTCAAGAGGAAACAAACCATAGAGATAGAACTTAGAACTACTTCATTTTGTCAAGTTTCAAGGAGCTAGCACAAACCGTGTTTGATTTAGAGTTTCAAACACATCTATCTATATAGCAGAAAACAGAGTGAAACCTAAAAATTCAAAGTGATACTGGAAACGAACGCTTGAACATAGAAGAGTGAAAGTTGGGCAGCCAAGTGGGATTAGTGAATTGATCATTACCACCAAGTATCATCAAGATTTGGTGAAAAAATATTTGCTGAGATTTCAGAAAACTAGTAGTTTTTTGGAAGCTTGGCAACCCCTTTCAAACGAAAGTGTTTTTCGCCAGTCTCTGCATGGGGTACTTCAAGAGGAAACAAACCATAGAGATAGAACTTAGAACTGCTTCATTTTGTCAAGTTTCAAAGTGCTAGCACAAACCGTGTTTGATTTAGAATTCCAAACACAGCTATCTATGTAGGAGAAAACCGAGTGAAACCTATAAATTCAAACTGTTACTGGAAACGAATGCTTCAACCTAGAAGAATAAAAATTGGGCAGCCAAGTGGGATTAGTGAACTGATCATTACCACCATGTATCATCAAGATTTGGTGAAAAAATGTTTGCTGAGATTTCAGCAAACTAGTAGTTTTTTGGAAGCTTGGCAACCCCTTTAAACGAAAGTGTTTTTCTCCAGTCTCGGCATGGGGTACTTCAAGAGGAAACAAACCATAGAGATAGAACTTAGAACTACTTCATTTGGTCAAGTTTCAAGGAGCTAGCACAAACCGTGTTTGATTAGAGTTTCAAAAACATCTATCTATATAGCAGAAAACAGAGTGAAACCTAAAAATTCAAAGTGTTACTGGAAACGAATGCTTGAACCTAGAAGAGTGAAAGTTGGGCAGCCAAGTGGGATTAGTGAACTGATCATTACCACCAAGTATCATCAAGATTTGGTGAAAAAATGTTTGCTGAGATTTCAGCAAACTAGTAGTTTTTTGGAATCTTGGCAACCCCTTTCAAACGAAAGTGTTTTTCGCCAGTCTCTGCATGGGGTACTTCAAGAGGAAACAAACCATAGAGATAGAACATAGAACTACTTCATTTTGTCAAGTTTCAAAGTGCTAGCACAAACCGTGTTTGATATAGAATTCCAAACACAGCTATCTATGTAGGAGAAAACAGAGTGAAACCTAAAAATTCAAACTGTTACTGGAAACGAATGCTTCAACCTAGAAGAATAAAAATTGGGCAGCCAAGTGGGATTAGTGAACTGATCATTACCACCAAGTATCATCAAGATTTGGTGAAAAAATGTTTGCTGAGATTTCAGCAAACTGGTAGTTTTTTGTAAGCTTTGCAACCTCTTTCAAACAAAAGTGTTTTTCGCCAGTCTCTGCATGGGGTACTTCAAGAGGAAACAAACCATAGAGATAGAAATTAGAACTACTTCATTTGGTCAAGTTTCAAGGAGCTAGCACAAACCGTGTTTGATTTAGAATTCCAAACACAGCTATCTATGTAGGAGAAAACAGAGTGAAAAATAAAAATTCAAACTGTTACTGGAAACGAATGCTTCAACCAAGAAGAATAAAAATTGGGCAGCCAAGTGGGATTAGTGAACTGATCATTACCACCAAGTATCATCAAGATTTGGTGAAAAAATGTTTGCTGAGATTTCAGCAAACTAGTAGTTTTTTGGAAGCTTTGCAACCCCTTTCCAACGAAAGTGTTTTTCGCCAGTCTCTCCATGGGGTAATTCAAGAGGAAACAAACCATAGAGATAGAACTTAGAACTACTTCATTTGGTCAAGTTTCAAGGAGCTAGCACAAACCGTGTTTGATTTAGAATTCCAAACACAGCTATCTATGTAGGAGAAAACAGAGTGAAACCTAAAAATTCAAACTGTTAATGGAAACGAATGCTTCAACCTAGAAGAATAAAAATTGGGTAGCCAAGTGGGATTAGTGAACTGATCATTACCACCAAGTATCATCAAATATGGTGAAAAAATGTTTGCTGAGATATCAGCAAACTAGTAGTTTTTTGGAAGCTTGGCAACCCCTTTCAAACGAAAGTGTTTTTCGCCAGTCTCTGCATGGGGTACTTCAAGAGGAAACAAACCATAGAGATAGAACTTAGAACTACTTCATTTTGTCTAGTTTCAAGGAGCTAGCACAAACCGTGTTTGATTTAGAGTTTCAAACACATCTATCTATATAGGAGAAAACAGAGTGAAATCTAAAAATTCAAAGTGTTACTGGAAACGAACGCTTGAACCTAGAAGAGTGAAAGTTGGGCAGCCAAGTGGGATTAGTGAATTGATCATTACCACCAAGTATCATCAAGTTTTGGTGAAAAAATGTTTGCTGAGATTTCAGAAAACTAGCAGTTTTTTGGAAGCCTGGCACCCCTTTCAAATGAAAGTGTTTTTCGCCAGTCTCTGCATGGGGTACTTCAAGAGGAAACAAACCATAGAGATAGAACTTAGAACTACTTCATTTTGTCAAGTTTCAAAGTGCTAGCACAAACCGTGTTTTATTTAGAATTCCAAAAACAGCTATCTATGTAGGAGAAACAGAGTGAAACCTAAAAATTCAAACTGTTACTGGAAACGAATGGTTCAACCTAGAAGAATAAAACTTGGGTAGCCAAGTGGGATTAGTGAACTGATCATTACCACCAAGTATCATCAAATTTGGTGAAAAAATGTTTGCTGAGATTTCAGCAAACTAGTAGTTTTTTGGAAGCTTGGCAACCCCTTTCAAACAAAAGTGTTTTTCGCCAGTCTCTGCATGGGGTACTTCAAGAGGAAACAAACCATAGAGATAGAAATTAGAACTACTTCATTTGGTCAAATTTCAAGGAGCTAGCACAAACCGTGTTTGATTTAGAGTTTCAAACACATCTATCTATATAGCAGAAAAGAGAGTGAAACCTAAAAATTCAAAGTGTTACTCGAAACGAACGCCTGAACCTAGAAGAGTGAAAATTGGGCAGCCAAGTGGGCTTAGTGAACTGATCATTACCACCAAGTATCATCAAGATTTGGTGAAAAAGTGTTTGCTGACATTTCAGCAAACTAGTAGTTTTTTGGAAGCTTGGCAACCCCTTTCAAACGAAAGTGTTTTTCGCCAGTCTCTGCATGGGGTACTTCAAGAGGAAACAAACCATAGAGATAGAACTTAGAACTACTTCATTTGGTCAAGTTTCAAGGAGCTAGCACAAACCGTGTTTTATTTAGTATTCCAAACACAGCTATCTATGTAGGAGAAAACAGAGTGAAACCTAAAAATTCAAACTGTTACTGGAAACGAATGCTTCATCCTAGAAGAATAAAAATTGGACAGCCAAGTGGGATTAGTGAACTGATCATTACCACCAAGTATCATCAAGATTTGGTGAAAAAATGTTTGCTGAGATTTCAGCAAACTAGTAGTTTTTTGGAAGCTTGGCATCCCCTTTCAAACGAAAGTGTTTTTCGCCAGTCTCTGCATGGGGTACTTCAAGATTAAACAAACCATAGAGATAGAACTTAGAAGTACTTCATTTGGTCAAGTTTCAAGGAGCTAGCACAAACCGTGTTTGATTTAGAATTCCAAACACAGCTATCTATGTAGGAGAAAACAGAGTGAAACCTAAAAATTCAAACTATTACTGGAAACGAATTCGTCAACCTAGAAGAGTGAAAATTGGGCAGCCAAGTGGGCTTAGTGAACTGATCATTACCACCAAGTATCATCAAGATTTGGTGAAAAAATGTTTGCTGAGATTTCAGCAAACTAGTAATTTTTTGGAAGCTTGGCAACCCCTTTCAAACGAAAGTGTTTTTCGCCAGTCTCTGCATGGGGTACTTCAAGAGGAAACAAACCATAGAGATAGAACTTAGAACTAATTCATTTGGTCAAGTTTCAAGGAGCTAGCACAAACCGTGTTTGATTAAAGTTTCAAACACATCTATCTATATAGCAGAAAACAGAGTGAAACCTAAAAATTCAAAATGTTACTGGAAACGAATGCTTCAACCTAGAAGAATAAAAATTGGGCAGCCAAGTGGGCTTAGTGAACTGATCATTACCACCAAGTATCATCAAGATTTGATGAAAAAATGTATGCTGAGATTTCAGCAAACTAGTAGTTTTTTGGAAGCTTGGCAACCCCTCTCAAACGAAAGTGTTTTTCGCCAGTCTCTGCATGGGGTGCTTCAAGTGGAAACAAACCATAGAGATAGAACTTAGAACTACTTCATTTGGTCAAGTTTCAAGGAGCTAGAACAAACCGTGTTTGATTTAGAATTCCAAACACAGCTATCTATATAGGAGAATACAGAGTGAAACCTAAAAATTCAAAGTGTTACTCAAAACGAACGCTTGAACCTAGAAGAGTGAAAATTGGGCAGCCAAGTGGGCTTAGTGAACTGATCATTACCACCAAGTATCATCAAGATTTGGTGAAAAAAGGTTTGCTGAGATTTCAGCAAACTAGTAGTTTTTTGGAAGCTTGGCAACCCCTTTCAAACGAAAGTGTTTTTCGCCAGTCTCTGCATGGGGTACTTCAAGAGGGAAAAAACCATAGAGATAGAACTTAGAACTACTTCATTTGGTCAAGTTTCAAGGAACTAGCACAAACCGTGTTTGATTTAGAGTTTCAAACACATCTATCTATATAGCAGAAAACAGAGTGAAACCTAAAAATTCAAAGTGTTACTGGAAACGAACGCTTGAACCTAGAAGAGTAAAAATTGGGCAGCCAAGTGGGATTAGTGAACTGATCATTACCACCAAGTATCATCAAGATTTGGTGAAAAAATGTTTGCTGAGATTTCAGCAAACTAGTAGTTTTTTGGAAGCTTGGCATCCCCTTTCAAACGAAAGTGTTTTTCTCCAGTCTCTGCATGGGGTACTTCAAGATTAAACAAACCATAGAGATAGAACTTAGAAGTACTTCATTTGGTCAAGTTTCAAGGAGCTAGCACAAACCGTGTTTGATTTAGAATTCCAAACACAGCTATCTATGTAGGAGAAAACAGAGTGAAACCTAAAAATTCAAACTATTACTGGAAACGAATTCTTCAACCTAGAAGAGTGAAAATTGGGCAGCCAAGTGGGCTTAGTGAACTGATCATTACCACCAAGTATCATCAAGATTTGGTGAAAAAATGTTTGCTGAGATTTCAGCAAAGTGGTAGTTTTTTGGAAGCTTGGCAACCCCTTTCAAACGAAAGTGTTTTTCGCCAGTCTCTGCATGGGGTACTTCAAGAGGAAACAAACCATAGAGATAGAACTTAGAACTAATTCATTTGGTCAAGTTTCAAGGAGCTAGCACAAACCGTGTTTGATTAGAGTTTCAAACACATCTATCTATATAGCAGAAAACAGAGTGAAACCTAAAAATTCAAAATGTTACTGGAAACGAATGCTTCAACCTAGAAGAATAAAAATTGGGCAGCCAAGTGGGCTTAGTGAACTGATCATTACCACCAAGTATCATCAAGATTTGATGAAAAAATGTATGCTGAGATTTCAGCAAACTAGTAGTTTTTTGGAAGCTTGGCAACCCCTTTCAAACGAAAGTGTTTTTCGCCAGTCTCTGCATGGGGTGCTTCAAGTGGAAACAAACCATAGAGATAGAACTTAGAACTACTTCATTTGGTCAAGTTTTAAGGAGCTAGAACAAACCGTGTTTGATTTAGA